>NW_010573354.1:0-680 GCF_000687285.1 Phaethon lepturus
GTTGGGTTTTGAGAGCTGGAGAAATCCCCCCTGTGCGGGCCGTGAGCGGGAGGAGGGAAGTCAGTCACCTGGCGGTGAAGGACAGTAAAACAGGAACGAAGGGGGAAATCTCTGTCTCTCTCCCTTCTCTCTTCTGCAAGAGATCCACCTCCTGTTTTTCTCCCAACTCTTTTAGCATAACCTTCAAAGAAGACCATCCCCTACGGACTTTTTTTTTTTCCACTAATATTATTATTGAGAGAATACCTTTAGCTGCAAACCATTTTTTGAGTCTGTGCAGGACTTGGGGGATTTTGTTATCTTGCCAGAGAAATTGTTCATCACTAATGTCTTGCGCTCACAGGGTGCTAAATTAGCTACCAGAGTAGGCATGACGAAGAAAGGCTTTTATAATGTACTATTCTCTTCAGTTTGAACACATTTGCTTGAAATTTGCTGCATGATGCTGTCCAGGGAAGCAAGATTTTTTCTCGGGATGCAGCGATTCGCCGGTTTCTGAGCTTATCGCAGAAGAAAAAATAATCTTTAAACTGACTGGATTTTTTTTTTTCTGTCTTCTCCTTTCATTGCCAGAAGACACGAATCTCTTTCACCAGGGGAAGGGATCACCTGTCGCTTTAATCCTTAAGGGAGTTCTTTTAAAAAAAAAAAGTGAAATATTTTATTTATTTATTTATTTA
>NW_010573355.1:0-677 GCF_000687285.1 Phaethon lepturus
GTTCCTTCCAACAGGTCTGAAGAGCCTCCCTAGACCAAGGCAGGCTGCTGAATAGATTGCCCATATGAAGGTCGGAGTGCCTCTTCAATCAGACTCTAAAATTGTCATTAGATGGAATAACATTCAGAAAATAAAAGAGCAGTCACAGCTAGATTCAGATATATTCCACATCCTATATGTGTCACGCTTTAGAAAAATCTTGGTTTATTGTTGTTGAAGGCCAATATTGCAAAACTGATAAAAGATTTATCTTCTGCCAATGACTACATCAAAAGCACAGGAAAACACGGCAGTGATTCTACAGTTAGTTGTCTTGCAGTAGCTTTTCAATGACATCAAAAGCAATGACAGGTGTGTCACTAATATTTCACAATATATTTTTATAAAACTATGTCTTTCATTCACAACCTGTATGTTTTTAGTAATGAAAAATAAGCAACAGATTGTCAGAAAAATGAACAACAGGGCCTCATTCCCTGTTTTGAGACTAACTCTTAAAAACTTACTCAGGTTCTTAGATTTTCACAGAATGCAGAGGAAAAGGCTGGTTTCATGTGTAATTTATGTTCTGCAGGTGTGAAACCTACATTTCAGAGGCATTTAATTCCCTGCTTAAGGAGGTGGAAGAGGACATCTATGTAAAAATCAGATTAATCTGGAGAACTAAGCATGCTAGT
>NW_010573356.1:0-679 GCF_000687285.1 Phaethon lepturus
GCGTTTTGGTGATACCTCGGGACTCTGGGCCCGAATCTTTCATTCCATTGAGCTTGAAGAATGAGTCTAGTCCATGATCCAGGGTAACAAGGGAGTTGGGTTTGCCAAATAATGGAAAAAAGCAGAAAATAGGGGTAGAGAGGAAGAGTCTGCCAGGAGGTTTGAGCTTTATGTAGCACAAAAGCAATTCTCAGATACGAGGTGACCTTGAAAGCCATTCAGCTCATTTTCACATGAGCTAATTAACCTAACTGGCTCCTGCACGTACGAGGGAGCTCGTGCCTGTGTGTGTCTAACCTGCACCTTGGATAAAGCAACAGGAAATATTAACTCTGTGCCTAAGACCTAGATGTATGGGGAGTAGCAATAGATGGAATAGAAAAAGGGAAGGGGCATAGCAATAAAAACACAGACATTTCTGTGTAGCGAACACCCATCTCAGCTTTTGTGCTGACTCCAGCAGATCAGTATAAGGGCTGTCCTGCCATGGACAGACAGCCGTGGGCTCTCAAAGGGCTGCTGTTGTGAGCAGTCACCGTCCCTGCAGCAGAAGCACTGGAAAAAGCCAAGCTGAGCATCGCTAAGTAGCCACAATAAACATGGGAGAAGTACTGCCTCTGAAGTGCTATATAGGTGACAAAAAACTGGGAACAGAAAGGTTAGACATATAGGCAAAAGT
>NW_010573357.1:0-680 GCF_000687285.1 Phaethon lepturus
TTTGCACTAAATGTGATGTACTTTTGCAATTCATTCTGTAAATAAAATTAAACTACACATACTTATTTGTAAAGACTATTTTACTTTTAGATAAAGGCACTGGTACTTCACTACAGCTAGCCCTGCCCAATCAGTTGTAAGAGGATCCTTAAAGAATATGGAAGGAGTTGCAAGATTAAGAAATAGTTATTAATTGACCTCTTTAAAAACAAATGAAAAAAGGCAGCTTTCTATTGGCCTCTCAGATTGTCCATGTGCAAGTAGCCATTATGTCTTTTCTTCCAGAAGGGATCTTCCTTTTATGGTTTTATAAAATTTCCCCTGTCTCTTGAGCCCCACCCCTCTTTCCAGTCACTGCCACATATCTGTGCACTGAGTTCTTTTCCTGTTAATGGACCTGTAGTATTTATACAGATGTGATCTTTGCAGAAGCAGCCCATGACTCTAGAATGGCTGTTTTTATAAGCTGAACCAATTTGAAGGGCTGAGAACACTGCTATCTTCTCCATCAGATATTGTTCTCTGAATATCTGTGTTCATTTGGAGAATTTGGATGTTGCTGAACTAGATCTGAAGGAAATTACTTGGTAGAACTTGTATTGGGAATGAGGATGAGATGTTACCCTGTCTAGGAACCTGAACATCTTATTTTTGACAAATTTATCTGTGAAAAATGTGAT
>NW_010573358.1:0-677 GCF_000687285.1 Phaethon lepturus
AAATGGTCAGAGGGATGGAACACCTCTCCTACAAGAAAAGGCAGAGAGTTGGGGTTGTTCATCCAGGAGAACAGAAGGCTCTGGGAAGTCCTTATTGTGGCCTACTAAAAAGTGCAATCATTTATTGGTTGTCATACTGCTTAATCAGATTCATTATTTCCTTCTTTTTTTCACATTTGGAAAAAAAAAACCAGCAAGGCAGCTTCATCGTGAAATATTTTTTACAGAGGATTATGAGTGGCTTAATGAATACATGTCTCTATAACTTAACATAAGCTTTGAGAGGTTATATCCTACTTACACCTACAAAGCTAAAAGGTTTCTCTCATTTGAGGTGCAAGTCTGTATAGCGCTTTATAACAAATCTGTTTTGTGCATTCCTCCCTTTCAATGCAATTTACTGCATCAAAGCAAACAAGGGTTTTGTTTTTTGCGTTTTTGTTTTTTTAAAAACCTCTAATATTCACAGTGAAATAAAACTAAGGACAAAAATTTCTAGCAGCAAAACTAGCTTCAAAGAAAGAGAAACCTGGATTTTCACCTTTATTATTTATGTTATTTGTTTTGCAAGTGCAAACATATTTCCAATCATGTGATTTATGACTGGGATTCACTCCCATATTGAATGAATTTCCAAATTAACCCTTGGGTTTATTTCACTCATGAAAAAAAAAAAA
>NW_010573359.1:0-673 GCF_000687285.1 Phaethon lepturus
AAACACCTTCTTATTGCTTATGCTCAAACTGATAGCATGCAGGTCATATTGTTGTAAATTGTCTGCATTATCAAATTAGATCTATATCTTCAATAAAAACCCTGGTGTAATACCAAAAACATGGTTTAGAAAAATAAGGGCACAGTAAGTGAAAAATAGCCACTTTTATCCAAACTGCAAAAGACGTTTTATTTCATCCTCTCACAATTTGCTATAGTGAATCAATCCCCTCCAAATCCGTGAAAACGAGAGAACATTGCTCCTCCAAAACAGAATTTCTGTTTTTCATCCCCAGGTAATAGTTTGGGACAGCCATCCTATGACTACTTGAGCTCATGTGCAGGAACTTTTAAATTTTTATTTCTACAGGACAGGATCCTGAAATTATGCAATCTTTTCCCAAAACACTGATGGGAATCACAAAAGGGAATTAAAAGATCACCTTCCAGCATTACAATGGCATTTTCAATATTCAGTAATGCCTATGTTTCTAGCAGGATTCTGTAGTTTACCTCTTCTATAGCAAGGGCTTCGACACAACTAACGTGGCCAGAGGTACAATCTAAAAGCAGCTCTCAGAAGCACCCAATACAGCAGAGGAAAGCTTGGCTTTATCCACAAAGCAGAGATAGAGTATTTCATCTGGAAGGGACCTACAACAATCATCTAGTCC
>NW_010573360.1:0-673 GCF_000687285.1 Phaethon lepturus
AACCCAAAGGTTCTATGATTCTATGATTCTAATCTCCTCCTTTTTCCTTCAGGTCCTTTCAGGTTCAGGAGCTATCTAAACGTGAAGATCTCATTTCAAACAACAGTTTTCTTTATAAGCAAAACTCCTTATGGTTTACTCTGAGTGTTAATATTGTTACCTGGCCATGGTAGATGTAAACTACTTAGTATGCTGTAACTAACTAAACAATTCCTTTTCTCAGGGATTTCCTTAGCCCGGTTTCTTCTGTTTATGCTGACTACGTTCACATCCCAGTGGAGAGAAGTCATTTTTAAAATCACTTGTGATTGACCTTACTCCAACATCAGTATAGAAAAGGGCCAGGTGGGGTTTTTTTCATCCTTTTTATAACTTCTGGCTCCCTTTCTGTACTGAAGCAATTAGCCTGAGCTGACCTCTAGCCAAACGTTCCTGTGTTCAAGTTTCAGCTGCCTTGAGGACAGTCAGCTGCTGTAATTTCTTTTCTGGTTTTAGCTCCCTCTTCTTGCAAACTGCTGGAGTTGGGTAAGATATAGGCTATTATTCCTTAGAATAGTGTGTATTACAGACACTGAATTTTTTTTTTCTGTTAAATGACAGGGACTTTATTAGTGGCATTTCCCTTTAATATGCATACAGGTGTAGTGTTGGGATCACCCTGCATGGCTCGACC
>NW_010573361.1:0-679 GCF_000687285.1 Phaethon lepturus
CGGGGCCGCGGGGCCGCGGGGCCGCGGGCGGCCTCCAGAGGGCGATCGTGTCTGTCTAAGCCGGACGCGTCGGGCTCCGGCGGACTGGATCCCTGCCCGCTTAAGAAAACAGTTTTCTTTATTACCTACCTTCAGTTTACCATGGAGGCGGCATTCGGATTACGGAACCAGAAAGCGCTGCAGACGCCCGAGTAGTCTGACTGTAAATTACTATTCTAGGTAGCACATGGCTGTAGTAAAATTACAGCACCTGCTTATGTAGGAAGCAAGAAATAAATTTATTTATGGGGTTCCAGGATCCCATTTACATGATAAATGATAAATACATGTTATAAAACTGTTTACCATTCTCAGCTTTTTCAGTTTGCATGCAGGTAGCTTAAATATATTGTAGATTAGTTCATTCTTAAATATATATGCAAAAGATATTTTGTATTTTTTTGTTTATTTTCTTCATGTTCAGTGTCTGCTGGTCCTCAGTTCTGTAAACTCAGCACTTAGAGAGGGAGGCTGGAAGAAGAACCCAGAAGTCCTATGCAGGAGAATTACTTGGTTGAGCAGGGATTTTTAAATTATGAAAATATATTTTTATTTCAAGGTATGGGTACAAGGCCATGTCTTCCTATGCACAATAAGCTTATAATAGAACTGCCCTGAGAGACTGCTGTGATGGATGAAG
>NW_010573362.1:0-677 GCF_000687285.1 Phaethon lepturus
GGCGTGTGGTTCAGCACAACCCATCACCTGCCTGTGCTGGGGGATGCAGAGTGCTCCCCAGCCTGCGGCGTGCCGCGGGGGACCCCAAGCCATACAGCTCCACTGGCAGCAGTTTTTAAGCCTCAAACTACACTTCTATGGTCACGGCTCGTTTCACTCACAGAGACGGTTTTACTTTGCCAACTCGCTCCTAGCAGATGCAGCTCAGCTCTTTTATGCCCTGGAGAAAATATAGCCATATCCCAGGGTTGAGTGATGGCCCTGCTGAAAAACTGGATGGAAAAATTGGTTTTATTGCAATATTATCTTTTTTTTCGATCCAAAGTGCAACTTTTTACTATACTTGTGGTTTGTTCAAGCCTTTCAGAAATGGGTAGATGTCTCAGAAGAATTTTATAAATAAATGCTTCATTTTGAAGTGTCTAAGAAAAGATTTGAAAAGTTTAGGAAATTTCTAGGGTTTTTTTCAGGTTCAGTTTCTCTGAAACACCAACAAATGCTGGATTTAAGTTGGAAAACATCACCAACCTTTTTACTACAGAGTGATGGGCTGAGGCCAAGAATAAAGAATTCCTTTCCTAACAACATGAAGCAATGAGAAATGAGAAACTTCTTCTGACAAGCACAAGTGTCCTCAGGCTTTCAGAGTGATTTTTATCTTGTGGAAAGCCACTGTT
>NW_010573363.1:0-679 GCF_000687285.1 Phaethon lepturus
GGAGGAGGAGGAGGACCTGCTGCCCATCTTCTCCTTTTCCTCCCATTACGGGTCTGCCTCCAAGTGCTGCCGGGCTCGGACCCCGCACTGACTCTGGAGGCTGTCTGCTCTGTTGTTAGCAACTTCATCTTGGCTGTTACAAAAGCATATGGGAAATCAGTCCTTCTGCCCCGTTTTACGGGGACAAATCCCCAGGCAAAGATCAGCAGGTGAGCTCAGGCACACACATGCTCCCACAAATGCTGGTGAATGCCAAAACAAAAGCAGGGATAAGTAACTAGATCTGAAGGTACCCTAGGAAACTCGGTTTTGAAAAGCATTTATGTCAGTAATTGTGAAAAGATGTTTAAATAGCTTGGGCCAGTTTCAGCTCCTAATTTTAGGAATGGCCTTGAAACAAAATACTAAGAAGCTGCTTACCGGACACGGACAAAGTAAGCGCAGCCTGACTAAGCTGGGAAGTGAGTGGTTAGACAGCGTAAGTCGGGGGACTATAACTTGGTCTTTCTCTCTCTATGCATAACCAGAGCCAATAATATGCCACTTAAAAAGCTGCTTGAAGTGTTCATGTGTTGGTGAGAGCGGGCTGGGTCTGTAGCGAGGGCTCTCCTTGCCTCCTGGCTCAGCAGAGGCGCGTGTCCACTGGTTGGGCCACTCCGAGGGACAAAAAGACTCACAA
>NW_010573364.1:0-677 GCF_000687285.1 Phaethon lepturus
GAGTCACCTATGACAATCACCCTCCTTTTTGAATGAATGCATTCCTCTGAATCAACATTAGCTTTATATCGACCAGCTGACAAGACGTATGAACTGGAGATATGGGGGGAAGAGCAAACTGACGAAAGGAGAGAGAGGAGAGTACGAGAGGAGAGAATATCGGTTCCCTGATATTCTAAACAGAACTGCCTCAGATATTCAAATGTTATTACTTATTTATCCTGATGGAAACTGAGTTTTAGCTAACAACTTCAGTCAAACAGAACAGCTTAAAGAAAACAGGGAAAAACAGATAATAATTATAGTTACACCTGTAGTTATTAGACTGATATCAGAATCTGATCCAAAGTCTTTACATTAAGGGAAACTTTAATAGATTATATCTCCAGAATGGTATTAAAATATAATTTTTTCACAGTTTTTAACAAACATTTGAAATTCAAAAAAACACACGGAGTGACAACACCAAAATACTTCTAAAAAATTGAGATATTTTCATTAATCATATTAACTTCCATCTTTCCATACTGGTCTTCTGTAAGACTTTTGACGTGGTCCCTCACAACATCTCTCAATCAAAATTGGAGAGATATGGATGTGACGGGTGGATGGGTGCTACTGGAAAAGTAGCACTGTGAGCTGTAGCCAGTCCAGGAGACTCCTGGAGTGCATGGAGG
>NW_010573365.1:0-678 GCF_000687285.1 Phaethon lepturus
TCCTAATGAATTTACCATACAGCAAGCAAGAAGACAGATGCAACATCAACCTGCAACTATTTATAACTTTTATCTACACACTGTAAGACAAAAAGACTGAGACAGTCAATTAGAAAATAGAAAAGCTTAGCTCTAACAATGAGTGCCTTGGGAATACTTTAAGTGAGTGCCCTTTGCACAGCCTTAAGAGCATGGAGTCAGATAGCATAACCTGGTGATGAGACCAACTCAAGCACACTTTGAGAGAGCTCTGCCTGCTCTTTATCTTTGAGATAGGCACATCAGATAAACCAGAATGATTTTTAATCAATACAGATGACTTTTCATCAATATTGCTGACCCATCCCAACAGGGTGGGTTCTTCCCTTAGAGTTCACCCTCAGTCCAACAACAAATTTCCTGAGCTTCTGCCAACAATACGTCCCCACCCATGTCCCTAGGAAAAGCCTTTCTCCCATTGCTCTGGCCTGGCCATGCACCCCACTTCTTGCTTTACTCAGAATTTACGTCTCACTCTCCTGATGCCGTGGGCTCCCTGGCTCTTTACTTCCCAGCCTCTCCCCTGTCTCACTCATCCTTAGCTGCTCTCCGTGATGGTATAAACTCCCCTTTCTCCAGAAAGCTTTGCCTATTCAGCGTGAAGTGACTAGAGCAAGGTGAGCGGGCAGCCTTCATTCC
>NW_010573366.1:0-680 GCF_000687285.1 Phaethon lepturus
ATTTGTTATTTCTGAAATTTCCATCATATTTAGCTCTGCCAGTGTGCAATAACAACACAGAGTTTTGCCTGGGTTTATAAGCAGTTTGTCAACAGCCTCTGCAACAGGGAACCAGGGCAAATATTTTCTGCTTTGAAGTGTCAGTGAAGCCATACACTGTCCCTGTTTATGAATGAGTTTATAATCCAGTGAACTAGAAAACAACTGTGCCGTAACAATCTGAACTAGAAAGAAGACAAATATGCTCTATTCTGGGTGACACACCCTCTATATAATGTTATGCAGTGTTTAACTGCAAATATCTCTGTTACAATCAAGTATAAAGGCTGTTTTATTTTCTGAACTTCACAGGATTTTTATACATGCTTTTTTTTTTCCACTGCGGAGTTGTTCTTTTTAGAAGTGTTTGTAGGCAATTGGTTTTAAAAGGGCTCCAGGGGGCTTTTCCCTACTGTGTTAAGCTGTTTTGATATTCTTTTACAAGCACAGTCTTAAAGTTGTTCTCCCAGATGCATTGTCTTACTAATCAGCTTTATGAGGTTCAAGGTCACCATTCAACATTAATTATTCATTGTACAATTCACAGCTGGTGATGATGCTTAAAATGGCAAATAATATGCATGTTCAAAAAATACACTCATAAAGTATCTTCTCTATAAAACTTCAGATCAGAAGAAATA
>NW_010573367.1:0-678 GCF_000687285.1 Phaethon lepturus
CTTTTCAATGCAAATCCTCATGTGTCTGCTGGTACCCTACCCTTTCACTGACATGTTCTTCTAGTTTTTCCATTAAAATCTCTGAAAAGAGGTGGTGTTTGTCTTTTCTTGATAAAATGTTAAGCATACTGGGTGCACTTACACATTGAGGTAAAGATTTGTATCAAATTCCTTCTTCAGCAACCATTATTTTCTCTTCATTTCTAGCACTGCATCCAATCAAAAGACAGACACCTGTTTTTCAACTTCTCTTCGTCTAGCTTATAACTACCCCGAAATAATTTTCAATCTATGGTATATCATCTTAAACTGTGAAGTAACTAAATAACAATTCTAAATGAAAAGGGAACTGGAAGCAGAAAACTATCCTCCCACAATAAAGATGGCTAACAATTTTTGAAATCCAGGGTGTATAACACTTATGGATAAATGTGATGAAAAGGCAGAATATGTACATTTGACATTTGGAAGAAAAACCATCTCATCATCAAGGCAGTCAACCACCCATAATTCTGATACTTGCACCATCATATACTGAGTGAGGTTATTTACTGAGTTCACTGAGACATAAGAAGTCCTGCAGATAGAAAACTTATCTTAGAAATACTTATTAACTCAGTAAGTTAATAATAACATTCCTTTAACCTTGCTGTGAAAACCAGAATAAATAAGATAATT
>NW_010573368.1:0-675 GCF_000687285.1 Phaethon lepturus
CTAATGGCATCGTGCCATCTATCCAAAACAAAAAAACCCTGATCTTCAGTGAAACTGGATAAAACCAGTTTTTGAGGAAACATTTAATTTTCTCAAAATAAGGTAATCCCTATTTTATAAATTCCAGTCAGTTTTGCTGAGTAATTTTTGCCTTTTTGGTGTATAATGATAATGTCCCTCATTTTACCACTGAGCACTCACCTAATATGTGAGATATTCTAATTCACTTCTCTCTTTTGACTGAGAAGACTCAAACCCATTATACCTTTACAGTCATTGGAGTTCCTCTGTGAGATGTGGACCTTGGGTAATGATGTCTATGACAATGAAGGATGCAGTTAATACAAAGTCAGGGAAAACCAGCAGGAGAAACCAATATCAACACAAATAAACATACTTTACAGAGTACAGGACATTTTCCTAAGACAGATATTGAAACTGAAATCTATTTTTTGCTTGATTCGACAGCAAAGATTTTGACAAAGGCAACCCACATTACTGACAAATCCCAGATTTCTAGGCTGTTGTATTGTTCTTTTTTTCTCTGCGTCAGGAAAGGATAACACCTATAGACTTGGAATTTGTGCCTTTCTATCTGTGCCTTTATTTCCAATGTTTGTGTTAATTCTAAAGTAACTTTACCAGTTCTTTATTTTGCTGAAAGAAGTTAAAAAA
>NW_010573369.1:0-681 GCF_000687285.1 Phaethon lepturus
AGAAGCAATTTCAAAAGTGTTCTTAAATTTACATGAGCAAAGTCTCTTCAAACTCCAATCCTCGAGTAGTGGTGTTTATGGTTCGAATACCCCTGACAGATTTTCTTTTCCTTAGCAGCTCAAAACATCTTTGGTTTGCAGAAGCAGCAATAATAAAATAACACACTTCTCATCAACAGGATATTGTAATTCATGAGATAAAGCCAACATTGAAATAGACCTGTTTAATGAAATTTTCCCCTATTCTGGTACATTGGAGCTTCCTGTCACATTCAAAATAGAGAATGTACAAGTCAAATCAGTGAAGTGATAACATGACGTGTTAAATAGAAAATGATAAAAAGTCATTTACTTGATGGCTTGGCAGGAAAAAAAATGAAGACTTTAAACAGTACAAGTGACGACCCATAATAATTCAGGAAGAGGAGCTTATTGCATGTTCCTATGAGATAGTATAAATGTATTGAATGAACATTAGGCAGAACTTAGAAATCCTTATCTCATGTGGAAAATGCAAGAAATCTGGATCTGTTTCACTGCAAAAATTGTTTCTTCACTACCTTGATGACCCTTTTAAAAATTTCTGTAGTCAATGACACAAATAGGAACAGATCTGCAGAGTGAAGCAGCTAGTAGTAAGGACATAATATTGGCACTACACATGCTTTCGGTGGGGTTGCC
>NW_010573370.1:0-675 GCF_000687285.1 Phaethon lepturus
TTGGGCCATATAAATGGGAGCTTTGGCTCTCAAAATCCGAGGTGTAAACTAAAACTGAGCTTTGGACCCTAACACTGAGGCTTGGGGGTCTTAAAGCTTGAAGCTTTGGACCTTACAAAGGAGGGTTAAAACACTGCAGATGAGGCACTGCGTTCTAAAAATGAAGATTTGGATGTGCAGTTGCTTCTTTGAGCCTTGAAAACGGGGCTTTCAGCCCTGAAGAAGATGTTTGGACGCTAAGAATGAGGCTTTGAACCATAAACATGAGGCTTTGAGACCCAAAAAGAGGTTTTGTTCCCTAAGGGGACGTTGTGGACGACTAAATTGAGGCTTTGGACCCTAGAATTGATGCTTGGCCCTCTAAAGATGAGGCTCTGGAAATGAAAAATGACACTTGGGACCCTAAAGTGATAATTCAGACTCTCTAATGTAGCTTTGGACCTTTAAAGAAAGTGGTTTTGGGCCTAAAGATGAGAGTTTAGACCCTTCAGAGGAAGCTTTGGGCCCTACAAATAAGATGAGGAGTCCTAAAATTAAGACTTCGAGCTTTGAATTGAGGTTTAGACTCTAAAAATGAGACTTTGCAAGCTAGAACTGAGGCTTTGACCCTGAAAATTAGGCGTCAAACCCAATTTAAGGTTTTTGACATAAAGTCAAGGTTTGGACTCACAAATG
>NW_010573371.1:0-684 GCF_000687285.1 Phaethon lepturus
AGAAGCAGATGAGCAGCAGCTCTCGCTGTAAGGCAGGTCACGATGCTGAGTTGCAGACTTCCCACTTGGCCCCAGCCAACACCTAGGAGGGCAAAAGGTCCTGCAAAGACTTGATACTTCTCGGCTAGGAAGACTTCCACGGTCTGTAAGCTGCTTGGGGCTAGAGACAGTTTTTATCATCTCCTTCCCTGATGCATCTAATTCCTCATCTGTGAACAAACCGCCTCTCATAAGCAGAAAACTCTTACAGGCAAAGCAAGGGCTGGAAAGCATCTAAAAATGAGATGACCCTGTAGTATTTGCTTTCAGCTTCCCGATCAAGGTTATTAAAAATTGAATAAGTCTTTGCTGTGTTAACAGATGGAGGTCATCACGTGCCCCTTATGGAGCCCTTAGCCCTAACTGACACAAGGACACACACATGCAGGTTAGGGTGCTAACTTAAACCTGGAGGAAACCATGGACACTATTGTGAAGCTTGATGCACTGTGGGGGACACACCACAGTCTCCACAGTGGGTGGAAGAAGAGGGCAGATGTTGGGATGTACCTGATCCTGTTGTCTGTGGGTTTGAGCCGACACAGCCCGCAGAAGCTGGATGGCAGGCGGATGCTGCCAGCTACATCCGAGCCGATGCCCAGGACGGAGCCTCTCCCTGCGATCAGAGCTCCCTCCCCTCCTGAG
>NW_010573372.1:0-679 GCF_000687285.1 Phaethon lepturus
ACAGCCACTGTCTTTAAACCTGGAAAAATGGTAAACACAAACATTAACAGAATTTTTTCTTTCTGCATTTATCACCTTCCTATGACTAAGTGCTAACTTCATTAAAGCTCCCACTCTCTGCTTTTCATATCCAGAAGCACCTGGCAACACTGTTTTGTCCCGTCCAATGTATCTAATAAATTTATTTTAATAGATTAGAACAAAATGAAGTGATGGAAAGTTCTGCTGTAACTCGGGTGTTTCTGGAGAGGAGGGATGTGGCACTGAAACACTTGGTCTAGCTCACAGCAGCTGTTTCTAAATCTTGCAGGAAAGTTTCTTTAGGAGGATGCTGTCTCCATTTGGTGTGCAAAAGCTCTCCCTCCAATTATTACAGAAGATCTGAGTTTTGTTAGGTGGTGCTTTTGGGCCCTATTTTGAAATAATTCTTTAAAAATGTGGCTTTCCTAATGTTGCTGGACTTTCCATGTTGCAGTTTGCTACATGAAACACACTTCAACATCCCTTTCAATGCCACAGGTAGAACAGTTAAAGTAGTTTTTCCTGGTCCCTCTGACAGATCATTTCAGAAACGCCTTCTATGTTTTGGTCAAAGAAAATGATGCTTGAGGAGGTGTGCGTGCTGTGTTGGTCTGAGTTGGAGTGGGGATGATTGGAAGCAAGCTAAATATGGAGCTCA
>NW_010573373.1:0-684 GCF_000687285.1 Phaethon lepturus
TTCACCATGATGGGAAATGTGCCTGCAGAGAACAGAGGGGAAGCAGGAGCTGGGGAGAAGTGGCTGAGGCACGGGCTTTGCTATGGCTAGAAATCTATCATCCTGTGGGTCACAAAACTTATGACATGGCAGTGTAACAGAAATAAAATGTGCTATTGTACTGGCTGTACTCAAGGTCAGTGCTGTAAGTCCCTAACACAACACCACTAGTGAGGTATGAGATATAATTCCCTTTGTCCTTGGAAAATTGCACACATATAGCAACAAGATAACAGAGCAGGACACAGTGACCTTTGGACTGTTAAAGGGGCTGTGGGCATGGCAGGAACACAGACAGCAGTGCCCAAGAAGTGCAGCTTTTCCCAGGAAGCCCAGCTGTAACACCTGGTTGTGTGCTGACAGAGCTCCCCAGGCCAGGTGGAGCATGCATGCTGGCCCTGGGTGCCAGCGCAAGCCTGTGCTGGAGGTCTCCGCTGCACATCACCCAACCGGGACTGGAAGCAGAGTCGAGCAACAGGCCAATGCTCTGGCCACCCCGGTTCCTGGGACACATACGCTAAAGGCGGGCGGCACAGCACCACAAGTACCGGGCAGCGGGCTTGCGTGGGCAGGTCCCGCTAGCGGCAGGAATAAAGCTCCTTCTAAGCGCGGACCAAGCGAGAGTTCCCGGGGCAAGAAGAAGCG
>NW_010573374.1:0-681 GCF_000687285.1 Phaethon lepturus
TAACAGTATCATAGTAACTCATGAACTTAGATCCACACAATTAGCTAATCAGAGTATTGCCTCTTGCAAAGTATAGAAATAAACTTAGAAAAAAAGGAGGCAATCATTTTTATGTAACAGTACCTTTATTACAGCAAAGTAATAGGAAGCCTGAATAAAATTACATTTAAAGCAAAGTTAAGTAGCTAAGTTGTAACCCCAGGAGGTAATACTGACCACAAGAACAACCTCTGAGAGTCTGACATAAAAGGTCCTCTGTCACATGCATCAATCTCCTCAGCATCACATGGATGTAATGGCTTGCCTCAGATAACCCAGGCATGACTAACCGTGGTGCAGTTTGTTGCTGTTATCTTGACAGCAGATGTCAGATGAAGGAAAAGTAGCTACGACATGTCACCATACAAGTTTTGCTGGCTATAACAGTACACCTGTGATAATTGCATTATTTTCACACAGGAGGTTGACTTCTCTGTGGTTGTGTAACCCTCTCTCCCTGTAGCCCCTGTTGAAGGCTCTCTCTTACCTGCCTGTATGCCAGCCATCAGCTCAGATACAGCACAGCTGTGCACCTGTGACTCAGACTGCTGAGAAAGAATTCTAGAAGTCATCTGTAGAAAGGTAAAAAGCATAATATTAAAGCCCCTTTTGAGACAGGGGCTCTTAGTAGCTTAAGAATTC
>NW_010573375.1:0-683 GCF_000687285.1 Phaethon lepturus
GGGAATGAGCCTCCCAGCTGCTGGTAGAAATTGATGGTGGGGACATTAAGCAAGGCACCTGATCCACGGAGATTCAGACTAAATAGTTACCTCTCACGCCTTACGGCACTCAGGTCTCACACCCAGAATTGAAATATGTCTTGAACATGCATCAAGAATTTATTTTTGCAGTCTCTGGATCTGCACATTGTGTAGTTCTTGGTTACTGCAGTGAAAGACACAAATAATCTGGTTTAATTTGATCTTGGGCAAACAGTAGTTTAGTGACTTTAAAGCTCATTTCACAGCCAAACGCTTTTTGTTCAACAACTGTGTATCTTCCTTTAGAGGCAAAACCTTTCAATAAGTTATGACATGCTATGGCTTTCTACCTACTTATTTAATACGACCTAGAGGTATATTCCAGAGCCATTCATCTGTAAATTAAACTCCTGTGATAAAGCAAACAGAAGAGTGAGGTGAAACCATACCTCAACTCTTTTAATCGTCATTAACAATATGCTTATGTTATGAACTTAAGCAGTTTTCTTAGCTGTCATCAGAGTAAAAAGTGAAAGGTTTCAGGAAAAACAAACAAACCAACCAAAACAATGCCACTAAGGATATGCTTTAAAATTGCATTGCTTTCTCCTTAATGCTTGAATCTGTTTTTTGACTGGAACACTGGGATCTTGACAAGCAAT
>NW_010573376.1:0-683 GCF_000687285.1 Phaethon lepturus
GTGGCTTATTTCTTTGACAGTTGAGCTGTAAGCAGTAACAGTGCCTGAATACTGCAGGTCCACTAGCAAAACAAAGTACATCTATACGTAGTAAGAAAAATTAAGGTAGATTCACTGTCAAATATGAAGAATTTCCTAAAAATCTTACTTAAACCTTGAACAATAGGTTGTGAAAACCAGACTTCATATTTAAGACCCTCAGGAGGTATATCACACCACTGTCACAGCCTTAGTTACCTCCAACCCCCACTCCTAAACAAATAGCACCCTTCTGGATACTCCCAACAAAACAGAGGTTCGTTAATGAACCCAGTACCTACATCATTACTGGCATTCTTCAGCTGGTTCAGCAAATAGTCAATGATGTCCCCACCATGGTTTGCATGAATGAGACCCAAGGCATAGAGACCTCCGCCTTCCTGGTAGGCTGACCCTGGAGAGGTGTCCTTGGGTAGGTACGTTGCCATTAGCTGTAATGCTTCTTTCTCATGACCCTGTATGTCCAGTGTCCAGCAGGAAGGGAAGACAGTGGGAAGTGAAAGGTCAAAAAACAGTAGATGCAAACACTTCATGATACTATTTAAACAAGCCGGGAGAAAACATGCTATAGCCATTACTTTTTCCACAAAATTCAGCCTTTCAGTGCTGTACAATCAGCAAAGAATCCTTCTGTACTGGGGTTT
>NW_010573377.1:0-685 GCF_000687285.1 Phaethon lepturus
TTTTTTTTTTTTCAGTGTTTTGAGGAAATTTAAGACTGCCCAAAACTTCAGAAAATTGGTAACTATATGTATTAAGTGAATCACCCACAAGCTGTAGGGGCATAAACTGAAAGGGCACCCTAGTTATCACACATTTGTGTGGGTGAGGTTAACTACTCTACAAAGGGGATCATATTCACTTATTTTTCGCTGCATACATGGATTAAAAATTTTCATAGGAGGGAATGATTTCTTATTTTAGGATCTCTACAGCCTAATGTTATAAGCACTGTCTGAAGTTGCTATCATTCTGGAAGTGCTATAACAAGGGCAAGAAGACGTTGTCACTCGGCCCTTGACGAAGGACAAGTGATTTGGCCACAGCTGGAATTTGATGCTGTGGAGAAAGGTCAGCCACCTGCAGAGTGGAAAAAGGTGAAAAACTCTTGTGGCCAGAGTAATGATTTCCTGTTTAGTATCTTAGGCAGATATCGGAATGGCAGGTTTTCATCATTCCTTGCCAGGAAAAGGGTTAAATAACCCAGAAATGGCACAAAGTCCAAAATAAGTATTTTCATGATCATGAGGTTTTGCATGTACGTGTGTGTGTACGTAGAAAAAGCCAGAATTTTCATGAAAAAAAATTAGACTTGGGGAATGGGTAGGAACCTGAGCTCACAGAGCAAGCTAAGTGGCAAGCGTCAGG
>NW_010573378.1:0-685 GCF_000687285.1 Phaethon lepturus
GGCTCCCCTCGCCATCGCCCCTGAGGCGGCTCACCTCCGAGCGACTGCACCTAGGAGCCCTTTCCTAACATCCCACCCGGTCCTCTTCGTGACTAATAAACAAACACCTTTCTGCAGAACATCTGGTATTTGCTACCAACGCCATCTTGCTCACACGAAACTGGTTAACCCCAGAAAAAAGCGAAACCTGGGAGAGCCCAAATCACTGTGGGAAGCGTAGTGTGCGTGCAGTGCTCAGTGAAGCACTGCCACACATTAACTCCAGAGCCAGGGCTCTCGAGGATCCCCAGAAAATTTCCAATATGCACCTTATATTCTTTAAACAAGCCATGGTGCCTAACAAACAACGTGCTGAGAGCCACCCACAGCACAGATGAAGGGAAGGTGTTGGCACTTCCGATGGGCTCTACGAACTCACTGAACTTAAAGGCCTGAGAGAAACCTCATCTTCAAAACAGGGCACAGAGGGTGAGGACAGAATTATTTCTGCTTTGTTTTAGTAGGAAGGGTAAGCACATGCTCTGTTGGCAGGCTGGCACATGCATTCCTTTTCTACCCATTTGCAGAAGGACAGAGTCCAAAGTAGCACCCTAACCATAAGGGAAGGCACAGCACAAGGATGCAAGGCATGGTCGGTCCTTACAAGCTCGGGGAAATGGGCCTGTGTGAACCTCATGAGGATCAA
>NW_010573379.1:0-684 GCF_000687285.1 Phaethon lepturus
TTGCCGGCTGGGGCTAAACCATGACACTGATGGCAAGAGCTCACTCTTTCACTCATCTGAGCTTGTTAGGAGTTGCCAGTCATGTACGTGGTCAGCATTCCTCTCCAGCTTAGCACCCATACGGGGGAAACTCCTTGAAAAGCATCTGCGAAAATATTCTTGCAAGAGGGATGTAAAGCTGAAGGAGAGAGCAGATTTGTTAGAAAAGTGTTCCTCATAGTTGGTATCTTTAGCTGTGTAGTATTTTGCAGTAGTTCTTTTACCTTTTGTTCCTTCTGCTAACAAAAATACATTAAAAAAAAGTTTACCACAGGAAAAACAGGTAATTTCCCTATTTTACCTATACTACTTGACAACGTACCATTAATTTTCACAGTCAAAAGCTCATGATTAAACTCTCTGTATGGATTCAGATGACAGATAAGAAAGTCACCCTTCTCCTCACCTGAAAGGATTTTAGTTCAGCCTACATAGCTTGTATCAAAGGTTTTCAAACTTAATATGAGATATCACTTATCTGCTCAGGCAGCTATTACAAGCTACTTTGCAGAGGGTTTCACACCACTAGTTATATGCTTTCCATAGTTGGGAACCCTGACCCTACACTAACAAAGGACACTGAAAAGACTATTTCTTACTTTTCCTGTCTAAAAATAACAACTTCTTATTTACCATCACAAAATG
>NW_010573380.1:0-686 GCF_000687285.1 Phaethon lepturus
AGTTTACTCTCCAGTGCTTCCTGGTTTTGTGAATTATCATTAATTCCATTTCTTAAGTTTTTAAGAACTTAAAGGAAACACAAAGGAAAAGAGTATATCATGCTAAGGGCCCATTCTCTTCCATTAATTTTCCTCCTTCATTTCTGGGGACTTTTGTAATTGCCCTAGTTATGTCAATATCCTTTTGGAAATGTTTATTCAATTTTTATCAGCAAATGCTTTTAATGCACACTTCTGATTACATATTACTGCAAGTGTCATGAGACAGGAAATCACCGTTCTCAAAAATAAAAAAATACTAGCATGTAACTGGGGGCTTGACCTTGAAGATAACAAATAAAGAAACTACTTAAAGACACTGCATAAACTAAAGTTAAGAACAACCTATAAAGGAATGAGCTGATGATAATGAATCATCCCACCAGATACAAACATTATGAATTAAAAATCTTGAGATTGCAAGGAAAAAAAACAAACCAAGACTCTTTCTAGTTTGTCAGCCACCATGACCTGCTTAGCTAGACATCTGCTGTTCAATAAAAGCTTAAATTTATTTTGATTGCTTGACTATAAAACCAAGCACTATAAGAAATATTGGAAATATGTGATAGATTATAAAGCCAAATAGAGGTCCCCAGTCAGTTTGTCCAACACCTTCTATTCCTCAAGTCATGGAATAGTATATA
>NW_010573381.1:0-675 GCF_000687285.1 Phaethon lepturus
TCTCCAAAGCTTGGGATAAGATATTCCTTTTATCTCAGGCTTGAGAGTTCACAATATAGGCGGTCTTAAGAAGGTAGAAATATCCTCGCTATCAGTAAATGGTATTACTTTATTACTAACTAGATTCGTATGCATTTCAAATGGAATGTGAAATCTTATAGCTAAAAATGAAACACTGGAATTATTATATTTGTAGTTGAAATAACTGGTCATTTGGTCTTTTTGCATCCTAATAGGATACCATTAGACCTATAATTATAAGAGTGTAAACTGAGTAGCTCTAATAGCTGTCTTTTCACCCAGCCATTCTTACTGACGGAAATAAAGACAAACACAGCATGTTACAGCGCTTTTTCAGATCACTAGACCAACCTAATCTAATTTATGCTGGCAACCTTTAATTTTAACTAGGTCAATTCACTCTGTGAAACCACAGAGAAAACTATCCTGACAACGCAAAATTATAAAGTATTGGAAACAATACAAGTCTGAAATTGTGTGTCGGAGAACAGCAGCGTACGAATGAAGGTAGTCACAATGGAAAATATTGTGCGAAGCTGCCACAGGAAAAAGAAACTCACTTTAGAAAAAAAATGTCATTTACTCGCATTGGGTGAGATCCAGCAAGCTATTGAAGTCAGCGGGGGATCTTTGTCTTGGTTTCAGCAGGCTTTG
>NW_010573382.1:0-683 GCF_000687285.1 Phaethon lepturus
GTATATAAATTAGAATAATTAGTAGCTTTAGCAGTAGATGGCACTATAAGTTGTTATCTTAAATGATATGATTTTCACTGAAGAGCTGAATTCCGTCCACTTTCAGAATGGAAAATACATTGTTACTGACCCTTAAACAACCTTATAGGGACACGTGTTGATAGAAATAATTTTCACAGCTATCTTAACTATTTATTTTTTAACTTATGCTTTCAGAAAGACAAGCTCTGTGGCTATTTCATTTGGAGATACAACAGGTGCTTTTTGGTGAAGGTGGGGAATAACGGTTTCTTGTTTTTAGAATAGGTAATTTACTTCTGTAATTAATTGTTCCTGGTATTCATTTGAAGCATTTATCCACACAAATGGAGTAACTGCATGAAGAGTCTAGAGTTGTGATTACTAGAATTAATTCCTTAATGACAATATTATAAAGTTTGCATTTTCTCTTTCCACTGATTAGAAAAATAGTAGTTAACCATTAAAATGTTAGTGAATTACAATGGTTGTTCTTGCCAGTATTTCATAATCGATCAGTTGTGATTAGGATGCAAAAGTTAGTGTGAAATATCAGATGTGTCATGGAAAAGTTTTTGTGATATTAAGACCATCTTTTGTGAACTTATTTTGGGTGAGAATTGGTAACTGGACTAGAGTATGAACCATGTGTTGGTAGTTTGTGC
>NW_010573383.1:0-686 GCF_000687285.1 Phaethon lepturus
AAAAAAAAAAAAAAAAGGGCCCAAGGCAGGGAAGAGAGTGCCCAGTCCAGGATAGCTGGGATGATGTCTCTTTCAGCAATTCACCAGGGTTAGATTCATTTACAGTATATATTAGCCTACAGCCTAAGAAACCTGTCAAGTTTTTTTTACTTGAATATGGGTGATTGTTTTTAGTTTTGAAAGAAGTACATTGTTCTAAAATTTGGAATTTATTATTTTATGCACAAATGTAGCATCCTAAAATATTAGCTCCTCACATACAATCTCAGTTAGAAGCTTTCGGATCAAAATGTATATATCGATATGGTAACATCTTGTATTATCTCAGTGTTTTTCAAATAATTCACTGCTTTTCTGAATCAAAGTTGAGCTGATGTTTTCAGAGAACTATGCTCCACCATGATTTTCAGGTCTTGCTTTTAAATAATTCAACTTTGCGCTTCTTCATTGTGCAGTTAGGAATAGTTTTCCTTTCTGCGTTACAGTGTACTTGTATACTATTTTATTATGAGATCTTTTAATGACTTTGCAGTCATAGGCTTTGAAGAGCATTTGATAATGGACCTTGCAATAAACATTTGTAAAAATATAGGTACACAGTGGATATCTTCTATTTATTTGCCTAGTATCTTTTAAGCAAGAGATTGTAAGGTCTAGTTTCCTTTTACAAAAACTGTGTTAATTTT
>NW_010573384.1:0-688 GCF_000687285.1 Phaethon lepturus
AACGGCTTGTCAGCGCAGGAACACGTTCTTTCTACACGCTTGAATCTCTTCATCTCTTTGCCATGACGAACACCCTCTTTCACCCCCGAGATCTGCCTCAGTTGTTTTCCAAGTGTTTCTTCTTCCTGCAGCCGTTATGACGGATGAATACATGAGCTACTTTGTCATAAAAAGTTAGATCTCCTCTAATCATTCAGTTCTTTTATCTGTCAACGTTTATATTGATAGTCTCGAGGTGGGCTGCAACGCTGTAGATCAGCAAACCATCTGTCTGGCGACAGAGATTTATATTGCTGTTTGTTTCTTTGGTATGGAACGTCTGGGAGAGGAATCGTGCTCCCTGAAGTCTCCCCCCCCTCGATGCACTTGATCCTCAGGGAGTCTGATGAATTGGGTGCCCAGCGCTCGCGACAGAGCTGGCGGCCGGTTCCTAGCATTTCCTGGGCATATTTAATAAGGAGAAGGAGCAATTAGCTTCTGTGCGCAGTGTGGTGAGCAGTTGTGACAGCTGATTTATGCCCTGACACAGATAAATTATTTGCCGAGTCTGGCTTTGGAAATAATTAATTTTAAGACGTGTTAAAGCTGCGCTTACGAAGCTCTGCATTTATGGCTGCTTGCTGCTAAGGCATCGTGCCGGCTGAGCCAGCGCTCGTAAATTCTCCTGCTCGCTCCCCGGTGTTTGTGC
>NW_010573385.1:0-678 GCF_000687285.1 Phaethon lepturus
AGAACTAGAGCAGAAGATGGGCCTTAGTTATGGTTAGTAGAAGGAGGAAAGGAGGAGTTCTTATATGGATTCGCATTAGCTCATTGCATAAATTAGGAATTGTTACATTCCTTGTGTCTGCCTAACAGCTGGATTTAGATTTATATAGCAGCAGCTCCAGCCCCTTGCACGGCTTTAGCGTGAGCTATCTGAGAAACTGAAAGGGCTTTACAAATGTTGTATTTTTAAAGAAACTACCAAAAAAACCCCAGCAGACTGAAAAACAGCAAACCTCATAACTGTATTTTTAAAAGAAAACACTGTGTATCCACTGTGAAACCACTGGCTATCTATCTGTGGTGCTGACTAGTCCATCCTCAGTCATATGCTAAACTTTACAACAAATTGTGGAGGAAAAAATAAGGACAGGAAGGCACTTCTGACTTAATCTATCTATTTGACAAGATAATGTGATTTTTAGATGAGGAAACTGCAGTAGCCCTCAGTTATCTTGACTCCAGTAAACATCTGACACACCACCACAACTGAAAGAGTAACTGTCCCACAATTTAGGACTCAGCTATTCAGCCTCTCTTCTCACATGCCTTTGGCAGGACCCCAATGACAGGATGAGGAACATGGCCCTTATTTTAAAAGGACTGGATCGACTATCCTGGGCTGCATCCAAAGCAGCGTGGC
>NW_010573386.1:0-674 GCF_000687285.1 Phaethon lepturus
ACCTGGACTGGCTATTAAAGACTGAGGCAATACTTCAAGACTCTCCACAAACTCATAACAGTCTTAGTTCAGACCAATTAAACAGATGTGCACATTACAAGAGCTACTGTTAAATATTAGCATTGATTAGTGTTACCAATTGCCAAGCAAAAGAGTGGTCAGAAAAAATAGGCTGTCTTCCTGCCTAGTTGTTATGTCACACTTGGGCCACACAGGACACTGTTTATAGATAATATTTGAATGACCTCTGTTTACTTAGATTACATTTGGAAATCTTTCAGCTAAAGTTTTGACAGCTCATTCTTTAACATAGGGAAAACTGAAGGGTGGATATGCTAGATAGAAGCTTTCTCCTGGATATTTTTTTTTTCTTTAGGTTTTGTTAGAAGGTATCTGAAAATTAGACATTCCTTGTTATTTTTGCCTTTGATTAGGAAAGCACTTTATAATTTTTAAATTATAAAGCAAAGCACTTTTTAGTTTATAAAAATGCACAAACTTTCTTTTAACTTATGAAGTCATAGGTGAAATGCTTGCAGCAAAGAAATGAAACCTCATATTTAGGATGAAAAAAGAAGTGGATTTAGACTGTGTAGTGGTTTGTTTCTGGTATTTTCTTCTCCTTTTTCAGTAGGAGCTAACCAAAAGGATCACAGAATCACAGAATCACAGAA
>NW_010573387.1:0-682 GCF_000687285.1 Phaethon lepturus
TGTGCCACAGAGGTCAATCCCTCCGCAAGGGGCATCAGCCCTCAGATCTTAGGCCCATGGATTTCCCCATGCCCACTGTCCCTGTACAATCTCGAGGCATCGTCCCATGTGCCATGTTGGGCAATACCCGACAGCGAGTCACACAAAAAACGTATGCCTAAAACTTAACAGCCTATGAGCTATTATCTCGGGAATGCTGTGCCATCGCCGCCAGCCCAGATGTTCCTGCAGCCTGAAGCAGCCTCACAGCTCCCTGGAGGGCTCCTTGCCTCTGCACTCGAAGGCAGAGCAGAGGGCAAGTCGTCCTGCTCCTTCTTTCATCTAATGTGCTGAGCTTGGTGGTGAACACCTCTCAGAAATGACATCTGGTGTCAAAAAGGAGCAAATGAGAACCTGTTATTTATTATATATCTATTGCTAACCTACTCTTTGTCTGTGGTAGTGGGATAATGAGCCGCTAACGGACTTGGTCAGTGATTTTCCGTTAGCACAGGTTTGCACAGGGATTTTTTTAAGGCGTCAGAGAGTAAAGGGCGCTAAGTATATAACTAATGGCATTCTGTCAATGTACAGACTGCACTATTTTATATACCGTGTAACAGAATATAAAGGATACTATATTTTATGGTACGTGTGGAGGCAGGGTTGAGGTAGGACTTCCAACCTCACCAGCTCATTTTCA
>NW_010573388.1:0-688 GCF_000687285.1 Phaethon lepturus
GCGTCCCACACTAGACAAGCCAAGTTGTACAGAGATAACAAAAGTTCAATAACTTCTTCAGCAGATTGAGCTCTTGATTACTGTGAACTATCTGCTTCAAAGAGTTGCAGCCTTGCCGGTGGGGATTCATTCACCCTTTCTCGAGCCAGTAAGCCACCTCTGATGCTGCACCAGGGGCTGGGAAGCCTCCAAATACCTTTGGGAACCCATGACAGTGCTTTCGTTCTAGAGAGGATGTCTTTTAAGCTGTGGTGAACTCAACCTGCTTTCAGAAGGTTTTTCAGGCCAACAGAGGCACCTGAAGACTTAGAGAAAGATGACACTGCCAGATGGCACGGCCCAGGGAGAGGATGAAATGAAGGCTGCGGGGGATGCATACACCGATTTCTCCAAAGACTTCTAACCACGATGAAGAAAGAAATAGCTCTTCCACAAAAGAGTCTGATGAGAAAAGTCATTTGCTACTGAAATGTAATTTAGAAAATGTATTTAATATCAATTAACAACACAAGCCTGTAATATCCACTTATCTAAACTGCTAGTGGATTATTTGCTTTTCACTTACTAACCTACCCACTAATTTCTGCAAAAAATAAAAATACAGGTCAAGCTTTTGCTACCAGATTTAGTTATTTTACTACCAGACAAAGATGAGCCAGAATGGTTATCAAGAAAAATAAGGGAGGGA
>NW_010573389.1:0-689 GCF_000687285.1 Phaethon lepturus
TTCACACAACCTGCAGTTGAGCTGTGGAACTCCTTGTCATAGGATGTCATGGATGCTGCAAGATTTACCAAGTTCAAAATGGGATTAAACAATTAACTGAAAGCCATCTGTTTTTGAAAACTCTTGAGATTAAAATCACTGGAGACTGGGAAGCTATTTTTTAGGGAAATAGTGCCCTGTTTGCCTTGTTTTAAAACTATTGCCTGGGCATTCATTTCTGGCTACTGTTTTAGATGGGACACCAGATCAGAATGGACTTTTGCTCTCTCAACCACTTTTAACCCCCATGAAGAAAGAGCCCTCTGATGATTTCTGATGCAGCATCTGAGATCCTGCCTGTCTGACTGTGGGATTGTGTTAACTTCATCAGAGGACATAGGGAAGCTCCAGGTGACACCCTGCAGCTTGACCAAACATCTGCATCTGACACGTTGGGTTCTGGAGTAGGAGAAGAGCCAAGGTAAAAATGTGTGAAAGGCTTGTGTCCAGCCAAAGCCGGGCTCCTCTGGGGCACAGCCCAGAGTCTCAGAAGTGGCTGTAGGATACGACAGACTGTACATCCTCTCTTGTGTAAGGTTTTCACTTTCATTAGTGCCTTTTTTTTTAAAGAACTATAGCAAGTTCTAATTTCATTCTTAAATAACTTTATAATTAGAGCATTTTGTCTATTTATTTATCTATTTATTTAT
>NW_010573390.1:0-689 GCF_000687285.1 Phaethon lepturus
GGTACGGCACTGCGGTAGCGTGACAAAAACTGGGGCTGGGGGAATCCGCGGGGAGTTCGTCACGGAAGCTTCGGAGAAGGAGACCTGCCGGTTCCCGCAGAGGTAACTGGCCACGCAACGTAGCAGGTGTCCGGCACGGGGGCGGTGTCTTGCTGCCCCACGCATGGCTCACCTGTGGTCCGGGCCCTCCCTGATGTGAGACGTCCTGGTGCTGCCTGTGGCCACAGGCCACCGACTTACACCACAACGCCCGGGGACAGCAGGAACCTTCACAGGTGGTGTGATCCGGTATTTGGGTTTGGCCCCAGCCTTAGAGAGCTCCGAAGCCACGCACAGAGAGGAGATAATTTGCTGAACTCTGTAGAGGGTGATCTCAGTAGGGACACAGGGATGAAGGATGAGTAAGGCCATCAGGTAGGGGCTGAGAGATGGACAGGGCTTGGTAGGTGGCAAGGGCAGTGGTAGCTTCACCAGAACAGGCTGCAGTCCTAGCTCTGCGTGAAAGGATGAGATTTTATTCATTCAATGAATCTATTCTTAATGGGTTTATTTTTCATGTAATAAAATACACCAAGGATTTTTCCAGCCTTTTCCAAGTGAAGGAATACACTGGTGCTTATAAATATATGTGTTTGCAACAGCAGCGCTGTCTAATTGTGCAGCCATTGTGCAGCGCGACAGCTATGACG
>NW_010573391.1:0-688 GCF_000687285.1 Phaethon lepturus
AAAATTAATTTATTGCCAATTAAAATAGATCCAGATCATTGGAAACAGAAAGACACACATTAAAACATCTGTAGTCTCCCTTCTCGTATGCTTAACTTCACTCCTTCAATGCAGACTTCTCTACTTGCTCCTCCCAGTGGTGCAAGCAGGTGGGGACTCAGTCAATACACAGTGGATCCTCTCTGCTTCTCCTTCCTTCTCGCACTTTTCCTCTGCTCCAGCATGGGTCCTCCACCACCTGCAGGAAATATTTGCTCCACCATGGAACATCTCCTCTTCCTTCTTCTTCCCTGATCTTGGTTTTCACTCTGCTATTTCTCACTCTTTTTTTTGTTGTTGCTGTTGTTGTGGGTTTTTTTGCTGTTGGGTATTTGCCCTCTTCCTCTGCCTGTCTGGCATTTTCTGCCCTTTCTTAAATATCTTTTCACAGGGGTGTCACACACTTGGCTGATGGGCTCAGCTGCAGCCAGCAGTGGATTCATTGCAGAACCAGCTATGTCCAGCACAGGGCAGCCCTAGCTTCTTCTCAGAGAGGCCACTCCAGCAGCCCCCGCCACTACCAAAACCTTTCCACATAAACCCAATACACACATTCTATAAGAGCTTGCTTTTCTTCATCATCTTCAATGGATTCCTTAAAAGCAGTTCACAGAATCTTAGAATCATAAAATGGTTGGGGTTAGAAGGG
>NW_010573392.1:0-688 GCF_000687285.1 Phaethon lepturus
GGAAAAATTGAAAAAGCTGGCATATGAAATTATAGATGCACAAAACAAGTTTTTTTAATGAACCTGTCTTTATCATGAAGTAATAGCAAATGTAATATCAATATTTACTTAATGGAGATGTGATTGAGGAAACTGCAGGATCATTAACCTAATATGAGTTATGTGTAAGCTTTTAGAGAAACTGTTGAAGTACTCGATAAAGACAGGAAAGGAAGTGGAAAATGGAGTACGTTACAACATGAATTTACCGAAGTACCTGATGTTAGGCTACCATCTTTACTGTCTGGTCATAGCAAAAGGAAATGTGGAAGAGTTGTGTACATTACAGTTTGCTCATAGTAAAAACATTATTAACAATAATCTTAATAAGCATAATCACTATTCCATTCTTCCCAAGACTGATGAAAACTGTGAATAATATCAGTGGATAGAACCATGTGGAAGCAGCCCCAAACAGCTTCCTAGATTTAGCAAGAGAATGCTGACACACATAAGAAAGAAGTTTGGAGTTTTTTTCAAATCACAGGGCAGAGAAAGAAGGAAAGAACTGGGTGTCTTTGAATATATTAATATGGCACATAGTCCATCTGCTTCCTGTAATCTATTCACCTATCTATTTCAACCTTATCAGTAACCACCTGTCACATCACTGGTTGTCAAATGTCCACTCAAACACTGAAAAAAATAA
>NW_010573393.1:0-687 GCF_000687285.1 Phaethon lepturus
GATAACTTATGCTCTCCTTTGTGTACTTCTGCCCAACCATAATTACCTAGATTGAAGGGGTGCAGAACCCCTTGTATTAGCTGTGCCTGGCCTTGGTTGTATTTTAATAATTTCTGAACCTGTAAAATATACTGGGTCACAGTTTCGTTTCCTGCTAATAAACTTACGTGCGTGAGTACATTAGTCTTTCAGTAGCCACTGTGGTGGCACTGCCTGGGTAAGGTGCTGTGAGAGCAGCATTTCAATTTCAGGTCGCACTTGTACCATGTTTTTGTTCTGTTCATCTGGGAGTGCTGCAGCAGCTGCCTTAAGGACATAAGCAAAGGATTCCTGAGGTACCAGGCTGGACTGTTTTTTCTGGGATAGTTAAGGTTCTTCACGTACAAACAAGCCAAAAATCTTACTATAGCCTTGCAATCCCAGAACACCTCCAGTTGCTAATGCTTTCTTTAAAAGGTTGAATGCCTTTACCTTGTCTGTTGTCCAGTGACTGGAGCCTCCAGCATCTTGAGCAGTAGTCTGTGTCAATGGTTTTGCAATTTCCTCAGAAGCAGCTACCCAAGGTTGGCAGAATCCTACAGCGCCTAAAAGGCTTGCATTTAGTAACTGGTTGGAGAAGATTTTGAATGGCTTTGATACAGTCCTCAGATAAATGCTGCTCCTATTGTTGGAGAACATAACCCAGAG
>NW_010573394.1:0-682 GCF_000687285.1 Phaethon lepturus
AGTGCCAACATCATCAGGCTGGGTAGAGCATCACATTTTACACTGGAAAGCAGATGTAACTGTGACGAGTATGCAGTGCTCATAAAAGGCAAGTATAGAAGCTCAGGGGTTTTGTTGAACTGTATGCCTGTCGGGGAGGGTGAGGTTTGGGTCTTCATGGGATTAAACTTTCCTTTGGAAACCACTGCAACAAAACCCCCAGTTAGCAAGCTTATTCCTGCAACAGCTTGCAGAGAATTTATTTCACGGTATTGGTGTTTTGGTCAGAGGCCCAGTAACTCCACACTCAGAGCAGTTAAATGCTTTTTATATTGGGCTACAAGTAAGTAAGAAGACAGACAGGCATTTTATTTGCAAGCACTGGCTTTACACAGTGTATAGCTGAAAAGGGACGCCTGCTCTGCATTATCCTTGACGGGAAGTTTACCTTTTGCTACTGACTGTAGAGGACAGTTAAGTTTATCCCTGTAAGTATCTGTGAAGTTGTGCCCATTCTGAGGAGAGCATCTTGCCACTTCAGTTGAACTAACATGTCTCAAGAAATCTGTCTTTTGAGTATCTGTGGTTGTTGTCTGGTGTTTGGTGCTAGTTTGGTTTTTAGCAAGCAGATGAAGATAAGACTAAAATCTCTAAAGACAAAGCAAAGGAAAAGGAACAGGTATGCATTTAGCATTTTATCGCT
>NW_010573395.1:0-689 GCF_000687285.1 Phaethon lepturus
GGGTGGTGCGAGGCCGCAGCTCCTGTTGGGGCAGCAGCTCTGGCTTGTGGTTGTGGTCCCAGCCCATCACGTGTACCAGCTCCAAGATGAGGTTTGCCATAGCCATGCTGAACTCAAACTCCTGCTTCACACGGCTCCTCTCCTCAGGGAGCAGGCTGGGCACACTGCAGTTCTGCTGCCCCCCTCCCTGCTCCATGCCACTGCTGAGCTTGTCCATGAGAGAAGTGACACACAGATAGCGCTTCACCAGGACGAACAGCAGTTTCCCAGGGATCTGCAACAAGCACTGCTGTCAGACTCTAGCCTGCAGAGCGCCTCCAGCCCCCAGCTCTCTCTCCAAGCCACCAGCTCATCCAGAGTCAGGCTCCTGGGATAGCTCTGACCAGCAGGCAGCAGCAGAGACCTCTCAGCCCACCCTCATTTCCCTGCTCAGAGACAAGTCTCTCCACATGCCTCTCCACCATCCCCCAGCCTCAAGCCAGGCCCAGATCCTATGCCTGCTCTCCCAAAACTCAGTCCTGCTCAGCTGCCCACTGCCAACTACCTTCCTGTCCCAAACAAGGACACCAGCTCCGGCCCCCCACGGTCACCCCGCCTGACCCCTAAAAGCCCACAGGTCCAGGACTGCCAGGGCCTGCCGCTACCTGGGGAAGGTGAATCCCCTCAAAGGACATGCAGTGCTCTTCAGA
>NW_010573396.1:0-684 GCF_000687285.1 Phaethon lepturus
AAAAAAAAAATGGAAACAACACTTCTATTCCAGTTAAAGCCTCAGGTCTCACAGAGTAGAGCTATTTATATGGCATATATCTAATGGATTAAAGTCTCCTTTTCAAAAACTGTGTGCTTTATCTTGCAGCGGCACACCTTTTGATAGGAGTTTTACAGCCTTTAAAAATGCAGATTCAGGGTTATCATGTTGCTTCCAGTCTTACCCAATTTGCCAAGGTATTGATCAATACACTTAATAAAGTTTGGAAGTGCTCCCTGACACCAGTCATTAGAGCTTTGGTCTCTTCTTGCAAGTCCCGAGTGCTGCCCTGCAGAAAAGAGGGATAATAAATTATGTACATTGGGCTATGTCACGCCTTGGGGACACTTTGTGTTAAGCGCTTTTTACACGGCACCCCCCTGGTTTTTCTCACCTTCCCTCTTTCTAGTTCCCCTTTTAGGGCTGACGGTGATACTTACTGTTTTTAGTGTCACTTACCCCTTAACTGAAGAATAAATACATGAAGGTGCTCTAGTTGGGTGGAGAAATTTCCTCGGTTTTGTCTTGCTATGCTGATTTTGATGCACGTTTGGTAATTACTAATACTAATTGGTTATACGAAGTCTGGAGAGAAACATAAAATGAAAGAAAACAGATGCTAAATGTGAAGTCTCTTGCAGACATTAGCAAATTCTTTGACCT
>NW_010573397.1:0-687 GCF_000687285.1 Phaethon lepturus
TAACACTTAGGAAAAGGAAAAGCACTTTTGCTCTATTCCATTTCTCATGAGACTAAGTGAAAAAAGCCTACCTTGTGCTGCTGCAACCACTTTCCTAGACTCTTCGATTGCTGGCACAATCTTCAAGGAGTCCTGATCTTTATTCCAGAGAAACAGCTCTCCTGTTGTAAGTATTCCTGCCAACCAAGCACCTGGGTTCATCAGGGGAGAGATGTTTTGAATGATATTATTGTGAAGTACTTAAAATTACTTCCCTTCCATCTTAGCCACAGCTCTAAAGCTGGCAGGGAACTGACAGATCCTTTAGATATTCTACCCTTACAAGTGTTACAACTACAAATAAAATAACATGAGTTTATCATACAGAAAATATTATACTTAACCATTTCTTGATGTTGTTAAAACAGCTACATTTTTCAACAGTGACTGCAGCCGAGGTATTTTCTTCTTTGTCTTCCCTGATGCCAGGTTAATTTCATTTATATGTTTATCATCTAGAAGAAAAACAGCCTCTCTCTCCTGCTCAAAGAAGAAAAGGGCATTTCATTTCTTAGAACATTATTTTCTACGTAAGCCTGCAAATAATGCGGAGATAAAAATGTTTGGGAAAAACAAGTTAAAAAAACAGAAAAAAGAAAAGATGTTACAGCTGCAATTCCCACATGAACTTCCTTCTTTGGCATCTTT
>NW_010573398.1:0-689 GCF_000687285.1 Phaethon lepturus
TTTTTTTTTAAGCATTAACCATGAATATAGCCAGAAAATGTTAACCTCATGCATTCTTTTGAATGTTTATAGGATAGAAAATAAGTACATTCGTTATTCAGACAGAAAATGCATTTTTACTCAATGGTAATAGAAATGAAATGTATATGGTAAGTTCTTTTTTAAAAACATTTTCTGAAAGTAGCTAATCCACACTTACATCAGCTATTTCTTTTGTGTGTGTTTTTGTTATCAGTGCAATTGAACCATATAAAGATATTTCTACAATAATAAAACATGTGGAGGTCTATCTGGGATATTATATGAAGTGCAAAATTAAATTTTTCAGCTAACTTACTCTGGTCATACCATGAAGTGGAGGTGGTCAGGAATTATCTGCTGTAGATAAACAAAACTAAGTTTGAAGCCATAAGGGAGAGAAAAATAAAGGAATGCAAGCTTGTACCACCTGCTTTGAATAGTATTATAGCAAACATGAGATGAGATGGCAAATGACTGAATCATCAATTGAGATTTCTGATTTTATTTCTTCATTCTCTGCAAAGAGACCAGATTCCCAGTGTTGTTGAGTCCTGTGCAACATGGAGGCAGGAATGGGCTTACAATTGCTTTGCTTTTACAAATTTGTCATATGATGTCCCTGTTAAAAGCTTAAATGGCAAGCATTTTGGGATGTACAGGGTTCAGTT
>NW_010573399.1:0-689 GCF_000687285.1 Phaethon lepturus
ATTTTTTTTGAGCATTAATGCCTCTTGCACTGTCAGCAAATTATTTTGTTAGCAATTGATACCCAATATTTGCAATTCCAAGTCGTGTTAGTGGAATGTGGCTGATCACCTGCTTTGTGTCTCCCTCCTGTTACACACAAAGGAGTGAGGAAAAGGATAAAAAGAAGCATTTGAACTTTGAATTTCTGGAGTATAGGCAAGGGAGTAAAACTATATAACAAAATTATAGTTCTTTCCTCATCTGAACTCCGTAGGGTAATATAGTTTTATGTATTTTTTAAAATTTCTTGACTGATGTGGTACCTAAATCTAGTCTTGTCATAGTCAGGCAAATTGTGTACATACTGTAACCCCCCCTCGAAGGAACACAGGCAGTTATTTATCTTGGGCTTTTTGTGTTTGGATACGTTCAGAACTGCAAGGAGCATTAACTGCCAATGGTGTGATTTTTTCCCACCTATTGAAAATACAGAGCAAGTTAAATAATCTTCCTTTATTCATATGAAGGTTCCTTCCAGCCTCAATTATTCTGTGGCTGAATCCGAATTACACAAAAAAAACCCCCAAAATTAAAAAGGAAACACAGGGGAAAGCGAAATAAATTTCTTTATTTGTTTACATTAAAATAAATATTTTTAGAATTTGTCTTTGGATGTGGTATGTGTCCACTTTTAGAGTAAAAAAAAAAA
>NW_010573400.1:0-689 GCF_000687285.1 Phaethon lepturus
ACAAGTGAGTCATGGAGTTACGCTCTGAAACTTCCTTCCCATCAGGAATCTTCCTACGATTACTTCTGTTTCAGGCTTTTCCTGTAGCCATTTACGTATTTACTTAAGTAACAGTAGCTGGGCTTTGCGCTTCATACTTCAGTTATCTTTGTGCTCTCTCCCACCACAACAAAAGCCATGTTTATTGTCAGATGTACAATATTGAAGTTGAATAAAGATGGTTTGTGCCCATCTGCTGCAGGGAGTATGTTGGAATATGGGAAACTGGAGTTCAGATTCGAACACGGAAGTGGCTAATGCTTTTGAGAAAATTAAATGGTTCATCGTTTAATTTGTATAGAAAATAGGGGTTTGAATAATAAGTGGACTTGCATACTTCATCAAGTTGTGACTAGATGGAAATGCAACTCAAATTTGAGTTGTTTGTCTTGGTTTTATTTTAGAGGACTGTTCAATGAGAAAAAACAAGGCCATGTGAACATCTCAGTAAGATATCAACGTACAACTTTATATTTCAGTTCATATTTGTCTTTATGTTCACAGGGGACTATTTGCCCAAATCTTTAGAAGGATCATTTATCTATGAAGAAGAAGGTGCTGGGGTTCCAGGTTCTAACAGGAGAGGAAATGATGCAATAGTTGTTGAACAATGGACAGTCATTGAGGTAAATCAGTGATTATTTAACAAT
>NW_010573401.1:0-690 GCF_000687285.1 Phaethon lepturus
AAACCTTGCCACGCAAACCCAATACAGATATGCAAGTTTGGATACTGACTTCAAGAAAGCCAAGGCATGGATCATCATTGGGAGCTTTTCAGACTTACATGTCTTTCTCACACTTGCATTAAAAATGATTTAATAAATAATTTTGTTCCATGACTGCATTCATCCATTTTTAATAAAATGAGCATTTATTCCAAACTTATCATTCTTCAGCATTTTGTATTAATTCTGTACAGAAATCTTGGAACGTTTAATGTCCTAACTCATCATTTGACAAAGCTTACTGAGACTATTGGCTCAGTAATGAATTCATTATTTTTTATTTCCTACATATTTCTGATATGCAAATTTTTATAGCAGTGAAATATGTCTGACTGCTTTGCTCCCAGTTAATGCAGTATTAATATAACAGTGAACTTTATTACATTTCCAGATACCTTTTTACTTACCCTAAATTAATGTTTGAACTTGCTTGATAGAGTCCTGCAGTTGCCTAAGTTTGGTTCTTTTTTTTTTTCCAAATTAATACAGCTGTTAAGATATTTTGTATTCGTACTAATGCTGGGTGAAACTTTTCCTTTTGTGTATCATCTGTTTGTGAGATGCTGACTTTTCTACATCATAGGTTAATTATTTCAACTTAGAATTTCACCTCTGGAAGCCTGTCTGTTCCAACAGTAAAAATGGCATGTA
>NW_010573402.1:0-688 GCF_000687285.1 Phaethon lepturus
TCCCATCCCCTTCATTTCCCATCCCCTTCATGCGGGCACTGGAGCCAATAATTGTCAAAGACTAGTCAAGCTACTTTCAATTTAGTTACAAAAACCATTTTAAGAACTACACTGGTTTAGGAGTTCTCCAAACTTGACATGCTATGGACTCTTATTAAAGTTAGACAACCTCTGTAGATGTTAACTACTACAGGATCTTCGCATCCAATATACAGGAACTTCTGTACCACAACCATTTCCCTGCCATTCAGTTTACCAAACATTCCATCAGGCAATACTAAGGACGCAAACCTCAGCCGAGTTCATTGTGTTGTGAAGGCTGACGTAGCACAGTTCTATGCCCTCTGGTTATTACCTGCTTCATATCAGATACTTAGATTCAACTTTTCAAATGCACTGTCAATGGAACCCCTCTAAATGTTGAAAGTCTCCATTATTCTCACTTCTAGGATCATTTAATATTTTATTGCATCATTGTGTGTTTATAATGCTTACTAGAGATTAAAATTAGGAGAACAATTCAAACATACTGAATCTCCTAATTAGAACTGACGCTACTCAGCTCAGCGCACTCTGAACTTTAGCATTAGATTATAAACCCCCTTAACCTGAGGGTTTCATTCTCCCTATAAAATTGGAATCGACTTGAGTTTCGATTTCAAAGACATTTTTTTGTTTTAGAAGATGT
>NW_010573403.1:0-689 GCF_000687285.1 Phaethon lepturus
CCCCCAGGGCCTCACTTCAAGGATTCTCATAATGAACTGGGCATGTTTTCTTGCAACCCTAAAATGCAAGGCCAGACTTAAAAAGAACTTTCTGTGATAGGCGTCTCCATATCCATTGCGCAACCTAATCCCTATCTCCATCAAAGTTAGGTATAAACTTCCTGGTCACCTTGGATACCCTGTAAGGTTTTGAGCTCAGCAATTTAACCTCAAGAGAAATCCGTATGCTCTTTGCCCTTCCTTACCTTATTGGACAGCCTCCAGCAGCCTCCAATCAGCAGGAGAGGGATGTTTGAGAAGCAGAGACACTCCGCTCCAACTTATACTAAGACTACAACCCCCTGACCCCCGCCAGCACCAAAGGTCAGTGCTGGGGCTTCCAAACAGTTCTTTCTTCATCCCCAAGGCTACCAAAGAGTTCTTCTTTGAGCCCACACGCTAACTCAATAACAGGCACTGCAAAGAGCTTGGAAAGCTTTCCATGAGACATCAAAACTCATCAAAAGTACTCATGGTCTGGGAAAGTCGTCAGGAAGACGCTGAAGCAAGTAGACATTAGGAGCTCTGTTTCCTCTTCCCAAGCATCTCAGCACACTCAGACATGCAGTTTCGCACTGGCCCGTGCTAGTCCTGCAGTCAGCACCTACGGTGAGCGTCTGCCCAAAGGCTCCAGTGCCCTCCTGCACCCT
>NW_010573404.1:0-692 GCF_000687285.1 Phaethon lepturus
AAAGAGTCAGAATTGGACGTTACGAACCACCTCATCCATAAAGACAAAAGGACAGCAGTTACAAACTGAATTTGGAAGTATTTGACAAAAATTATTTGATCAGTATTGTCCTTGGTATCTGGGTCTTCCTCCTTCAAACTGGTACTGTCCTGAGCTGTTGCAAAGTGATACCCCTCCTCTCATAGAAATACCTTTTCAGTTTTCTTCTGTAACAAGTCTGCTCCACTCTCTGTATTTTCTTCACCTTACCTTGCTGCTCAGGTGTCTGAGGTTTGTTTTTTTGTTAGCAGAGTGTAAGCAATATAAAACACTAAAACAGGTATATGCAACAAAAGCATGTACTCTGCAGGTTTGCAGTAAGTGGCTTACATCACTGAAAGCCAAAAAACTTGAACTTTAGTAGATCATAACACACTACTTTGCAGATTTGTAATATTATCAAAATTTAAGCTGGAGACTGCACACTCTTGGAAAACGTTTCAGAATCAATAATTTGCCTCTCTTCTTGACTGCAGTATAGAAAAGGCTGTGTTGATGTTTGCCTTGAGAAATTATCAAAAGTGCTTAAAACTTCTAATTAACTAAGAGCAGAAAGACCTGTATCCTTGAGACAAATAGGAAACCTTAGCTCTTTTAATGATATTAATATAAGAACATGTGTCTCAGAGGCTGGTGCCATCGGCAGAATTTGG
>NW_010573405.1:0-691 GCF_000687285.1 Phaethon lepturus
TTTTTTTTTTCCCCCCTCACAGGCTATCAAATTCTGACAGACACCTTTAAAGTGGTGAACGTAGATACTGCAGATGGAACTTTAAATTCATGCGTGCCCATGTTTTCAGTGAGACAGATCCAGAACTCAGTCTAGCTCTCCTCAGAATTACAGCAACCTGGGGGGACATGAATTCTGCATAAAGGTCTTCATCAAGCCAGTGGGGTCTATGAACGGGCTATCTACATATGCATCATTTGTCCATAGCCTGAATTACTAGAAGGGGGGACCAGCCTATGGAACAGTTTCTTCACAACATTTTAGAAGGAATCAGATTGAACTAACTAATATGAGTTGTCTTGCTGTCTAGGGAAGGGTTCTGGCCACTATGCTCATCTCTTACTCCAAACAGAAGTCTTCCTAGACTGCCCAAGCAAACAGTGTGTGCTAAATTTAGCATTATTGACCAAGATTTAAACTAACTGGTGTTAGTGACCAGAAGACTGGTCTCAGACTCCAATGCTAGTAATTTTTTGCCCCGAGTATAGTTAGCAATAATTGCCCAGTATTCAGTGAAAACCACAATATCCTAAGGGAAAAGTCTGTACATTTCAGACTAGTTGTCCAAAGAACAACTCTATGTTTATGACAGACAGAAAGCAGTCAGGCTGCTGAACTTTTCACTGGAAACACATTTTTTTCAATATCTAGC
>NW_010573406.1:0-692 GCF_000687285.1 Phaethon lepturus
TTTTTTTTTTTTAAACGTCTGATATTGAGGTTGTCAAAGTGCTTGTGCACAGGGCTAGGGCTGCTATGCAGGAACGTGATTTTCTAGCAGTTGGGAGCTCTGCACTTCTTGAAGGTGTTCAGAAAGGGTATTGCACATTTGGCAGTCAAAACCAGCCAGCTGCCTTTGAAAATCAGGAGCCCAAATATGTGAACGTAAGGTCCCAAGGTCCTACTATTTCCTTCTTCTTCCAGACCAAGTTTCCACTCAAAGTTCAGGTTGCAAAGCAGTGTTATTTGGTCTGTGTCATCATATGGCTCACTTGGGAGGCGGGAGCTGTGCACAACCCAGACACTGGCTGGCACTTATCAGAAATAGCTACTGAGCAGAAAGGAAAGAAAAAAAGAAAAAAGAGGGGTGGGGGGATAAAATTAGAAAAAAACCTAAAACACAGGAAGACAGGATATTTCTGCAAATCGGGCTTGAAAGAAAGAAGAATTTTGTACAAAAAATCGTTTGCAACAAGTAGCCTGACCCACTTGCCAGGTGACCTTCATCTGCCTTGCAGGGGAGCTTGGAGCCCCAATTAGCTCTCGAAAAGCACCCAGCTTCGCTGAGGAAAGGTGCTCCCGAAGGGCAGGGGAAGGTGAAGTGTTTTGCTGTAGGCTTGCCCCACTCCATCAGTGCCGCTCAAGGGAGCTGTGGGCTGGAAT
>NW_010573407.1:0-690 GCF_000687285.1 Phaethon lepturus
GCCTGGAGCCTTTGTGGCAGCTGCCTTCTAATTACAGAGAGTCAAGAACCCTTTCAGCTGGTGTTCAGGAGAGGCCTATATAAGAGCCAGGCACAGAGCACAGGTCCCAGAGGCAGCCAACAGCACAGCAGCTTGTGCAGAAGGCTGCAAAGAAGGTGGGAAAGAAAGGGAAGGTGGAAGAGAGAGACATGCACACACAACTGAGTTCAAATCAGCATAAACAGTCTCAGGTATGGTAGTGAAACACCACAGAGTAGTTTCCCAGCAGGTTTTGGAGCAGCTGAACCTGCAAGGGTAGAGGTTTCAACACACATGGTTGGTTGGATGGTGGATGCAGCCTCCCAAAGTTCCAGCCTGCAGAGTGCCTGGAGCCTCCCTCTGATGCCAGGAGAGACAGACCTTTGTCCTGCAGGAATTCTGCTGTCTTTGAAGGGCTGTGTCACCAGATAGAAGAGTTACAGGAGAAAACCATCAGGCTGCATAAGATCAGAGAAGATGAAAGACAGAGAGACAGGGTCTTCTTGGAGACACTACAGTTTGAATAGCCCTGGACCCCAAGCTGCAGAGGAGATGCAGGCAGTATCCAGCCCAAGTTGGTGACCTCTGGCACCAAAAGTAAGGCTCCTGTTCCACCTAAAGGTTTATAGCTATGAAAGAGATTCACCACCCTCAAAGTTGAAGAGGAGCCAG
>NW_010573408.1:0-692 GCF_000687285.1 Phaethon lepturus
AGTATTCCTAGTGCATGTTTTGCATGTCGGGCTTTTTGAAAATTGAGAAAAAAATGAGCTATTTCTGTAGAAACCATTACAAGCAGGAACCTTGGGCATTATGCAGATTTTTCTTTCTGCAGTGCAAGCTTGCGTAGACAAATTAAGGAATCAAGGGTACAAGCTGACTGTTTATAATGTGGATGGGGTACTTGAGACACAGAGGTGGAAGAAACATGTTGATATTGTGAGATCAGCAATTTTATACTTTCCGTTGTCTCACTTTTGCAGTTAGGCAGGAAGTGTAAAGGTGAATGCCCTCAGCCCCCGGGCAGGATTCACCTAGCAATTACTGTACACTTGGTGTAAAAATTACAGGCACATCTCTCATTGTCCTCTGGTGGATTGAGTACACACACACAGAGTGTCTGTAATTTTAATCATGATTTAAATTCTGTAAGTAGAAAAATTTAATTTAATGTTAGTTCTGTTTTGCAGTTGTTCTTTGTGGTTGATTTATTGAACACTGTTTCTCAGTTGCTGATAAACATTGTGATAAAGGATGGATTTGAAGCTAGAAACAGTACTTATGGCAAAATTTCTAGCTGTTGAGCACTGTGTGCAAAATGTGTCACTGTAACCTATACACGTTCTGGCATTTCTGGGTTTAGTGTTTGGATATTTCATGTTGAAAGTGATGAACGATGTGGCTC
>NW_010573409.1:0-692 GCF_000687285.1 Phaethon lepturus
TTTTCATAGTTAGTTTCTCCTTGTTGAGAGGAGGGCACTCTGATTTTTCAGCTTTTCACCAGAGCACATTCCATATCACCTGCCCATCATGTGCTTTTTAACCTTTTCTTTCCCAGTGCAGGTGTTACCCTTTTTCATTATATCCTTCTTTGGAGTTGAGGTTTACTTCGCTCCAGTAGCCCTTGACTCTTCTCAGGCTTCTGTTTTGATTCTCGCATTGGCCTTGCAATAGACACTTAGGCACTTTTTCCCAATTTTGAGTTCTCAAATGAAATACTGACCTCAGATGTGTGTTTATTCCACATGACACCTTGAAAATTCAATGAATGAGAAGACCTCCTGAGGGCACACAATTGGTCTAACTTGAGGAGATGTTTCTTCAGACAAAGAATCCAATTGCATGTAAGACCTGCAAGGAAATCGGTGTTTTTAAGTGTTGTTACTGACCAATAACTTCTCCCTTCTCTGTTTAATTTTGAACTATTTCAGTTTCTACTGTAAAGAGAGGAGTCTGCATTGCACATCTTGCCTCCAGCAGCTCCCAGACGTGGGATTACTGGAGCAAGGGCTCTTCGTGTTTGGTATATGGGGCCCTCCATATCCTGAGATGTGGAAGTGCAAAAGAAATTAAGGGCATAACCACAACTGATAATGCTGTTCAGGATAATCTGATTTACTTTTTGTGGCACTTG
>NW_010573410.1:0-684 GCF_000687285.1 Phaethon lepturus
GTATTGAAAATGGACGTAGATGTAGAAGCAGCAAAGCTCTTGACTTTCAAGGGTTCAGGTGGCATTGGACAATGAAAATGTCAAGCTTACTTGACTCAAGTACCTTACTTAAGGTACTTGAGTACCAACTACTTAAGGTACTACTGATGAACTCATTTCTGAATTCCTCAAATCTAGGTCGGTGGTATATGTGCTGCAAAAGCTTGGCAAAGAGCACTTGGATAAATTGTAAAAGCAAAGCATAATTTCACCTGTGGAATTTATGAAAAGGGCTGCACCAGACTGCAGGGACTCCAAAGAGTGATCGCAGCTTAAGGAGCTGTGGGTGCAATAAAGCCACTGTAAATCCCAGCTGAAATGAATCAATATCTTGTTCCTAAATTTATTAATTTGCAAAACTTGGAGTCTGGGTAGAGCTTACTAAACTATGTTCACTTTGAATGTCTTAGCAGTGAGTATTGGAACTGGAGCTGAATACATTTCTAATAGTGAATGTACATGAAAGGCGATTTCAGTGTGAGCAATTACTCTACAGCATAGTTGGTGCATTTGCTGTATAGCTAAGAATAATGGATTAATGACTTCCAGGATAAATGTCGCTGCCTGCATAGGTGTGAAGAATGAAGGAAAAAAACAGTGGAACATTTATAAAACTGAGATTGGAGGTCCTGCATTCTGCCTCAC
>NW_010573411.1:0-690 GCF_000687285.1 Phaethon lepturus
GCTGGATATGGTGCAGAAAGGAAAGCAGAGTTTCTAGAATGAGGTTGGCGCCACCTTTTCTTGTGACCCACAGGACACACCTACGTCCCTGGCACGCTCATGGCCAGGTGAGGATGGCCAGCCAGGTGGAAGGGCACGAGCTGAGTGCCTAGCACAGCCAGTAAAAAACACGGACGCGAGGCAACAGTACCTGTGCTTGTCTCAGGTGCTGGTGATGTTGTTGTATGTGGAGGCCGCGTTGAGGTGTCTGGCAAGGGGGCCAAGGTTGTAGGAGCTGCTGGATGTACAGTGAAACAGAGGTGGAGAAGATGTGCTTCATAATGGGGATTTGTTCCCAAATGGGGATGTTGCACCCTTCCCAAACACCCAACACTGTGACTGGAGAGGCCCAGGACAGGGATTGCGGAGTGTCGCCTCAGTAAAAACTGCAGCAATCAAGCGCTCTCCCAACAACATAGGTGGGAGATGGAAAGAGACGCGCGGCCTCTTCACTACAGACACTCCATCCCGTGGTTGTGGGCCTTGGAAGAAGTGAAATGAGCAGTTGCCAGAGGCAGCAGAAGACAGGGAGGGAGCATGAGAGTACCTGAGCTCGGTGTGGGTCTTGGTGTATGTGGAGGCCGCGTTGTGGTGTTTGGCAGGGCAGTCCCAGGTTCTGCAGTTGATGGACCTAGCACAAGAGAGGGTTAG
>NW_010573412.1:0-691 GCF_000687285.1 Phaethon lepturus
TTTTCTACATGATGCATTTTGACTTCATTAGGGGTGTTGATCCTGTTTTTCTGTCTATGTTATAAATGATGAAAGTGAAGACCCTGGGTTGACTCTGTGCTATAACGCTTCAAGGAGGTTTCCATATGCATGTACAAAAGGGAGAGAAGATCATAGAGTTCTCCCTGTCTTCATAGGGATGCTCTTGTCACAACAGAGTGCTGTTTTCTGCTCAGTGGATTGTGCCATTGTGCTGATGTGATTCTCTAACATACATTTATCTAACAAAATGAAGAAACTAAATACGGATATAATCTTTGTATTCACATGGCTTGTCAGTGTATCGGTTCTTTTAAATTTCACTCTTAGGCTTTTTTTCATGTGCTACATCTTTATATCTTTTCTCTGTATCTTTAGAGTATTCCCACTGGACTGGGCAAATAAGTATGGTTTCATTTTTTTAGGAAACTCAGAGAGAGCTGACATAACTGACCTAGGTCATAAACGATTCCACATCTATGACTAAATGCGTATGCAATATGCGTGAATGCACACGTAACTTACAAACACATGTGTGTACACACAGACGCAGTGCCTTGCTGTGGTGCTGGCAAAGTGTCTTTTTACAAAGTTTCAAGTGCCAAGAGCACCCATGGATCCTCTTGGCCTAAATAGATGAGTAGATATATTGCATAAGTTCTTCACCGTAACA
>NW_010573413.1:0-691 GCF_000687285.1 Phaethon lepturus
ATTCACAGCTAGACCTTTGCCTGGCAGCTGAATGATGTCCAGCTGAATGAATTTTGTTGGAGCTGTGTTGATTTAAGTAAACTTCACAGATTAAGCAAATTCACAGAATGCAATGTTTTTCCATGTTTTCCATTTGAAAAAAAATTTAGATGAAAGATTTTAATGAGATTTATTTTGTTTTGTTTTGTGGTGAGATTTTGTTCGTTTGTTTGTTTGAATTTCAAATGGTTTTATTTTTCTATCAAAATGTTCTCTGTCCAGCAATCATCCAGAATCTCTGCTGTAATATTCCGAAGCAAACCCTTACACTTCGTAGAATGAATTAATTCACTTGGCAAATAAAGATGACTTTGACACATAATTTGATATATAGCAATTTATGTGCTCTTAAATTCTTTGCCATACTCTAAAAATTTCAGTGTAAAGTCACAAACATTCTACATTAAATCCATGGGACTCCTCTAAGGGCTGTATCTGTACATATAATCTATAAAACATTAAAGTTTTCTACCTAAAATTTTATATTTTGAACATGTGCTTATATAAATGATTTTAACACACTGTAATTTGCCTTTCAATTTGAACTACAAATTGAACCTTTTCTATTACTGTTCCATATCTGAACATGACGTTCTGTGGGCCTCTATTACTTTTGATGCGTTACCATGGGAACTGGAGAGAATGAGAATAC
>NW_010573414.1:0-694 GCF_000687285.1 Phaethon lepturus
TCTGCAAACTTACTGAGGGAGCCCTCATCCAGATCATCCAGATAGATTTTGTAAATCTGTCTTTGTTATATCCCCCAAATCATCTTTTTTCCAGGTTGAAAAGCTTTTACTCATGCAGAAGCCATTCCATATGTTTGATCATCTTTCTTGCTGTTATCTGGTACTAGAAGTTTAAAGGATGTATTTTAGAGTCTGTAATCATACCTACAGATATTATGATCTGCAGTTAATGACCTGGTCAACGTAGTCCAATTAGAAGTGCAGGCATCATGCCAATGGTTGTGAGGCAAAACAGGAAAGGTCCATGCTATCACCACTGAGTATTGTTGCCACACTATGTCCTCCTAGCACTGCTTGGGCACTTTGGAATAGTCTTAAGGGGACACACTGGAGCTAGTGGTAGAGATGGAAGTACCTCCTGAGGAAAAAGGATGCCCTTCTTTTTTTTCCCTTCCTTCAGCTGTTCTGTTGCTGTTCAGGAGCATGGTGTTGGGGCATTGGTTGGAGATGGAAGGCCTTCTTTGGAAGCTGCTCATCCTACCACCTCTCTGGATCCTCTTGCTCCCAAGCCTCTGCCAATCAGGCATGTAGATAGGCCAAGAAACAGAGTTGGGCCTACTATGCATCCTAGAGAACCTCTTAGAAAAAGGGTATGCAGGGTGTCCCTCTTCTTCCTCAAGAATACCACCTTGGA
>NW_010573415.1:0-694 GCF_000687285.1 Phaethon lepturus
GTGAGGAAGAGGGCGAGCAGGTTGGGCTTGACCCCCACCTGGCAGGCGAGCTCATCCATGTAGGGGATGTAATCCACCTGGATGGTGTGCCGCTGGCTCTTTACGTACCTGCGGGCAGGGAGGGCAGGTGGGTTTGGCACGTGAGCATGGGGGTAACAGTGGCAGGGGTGATGCCTGCACAGGGTCCTTACCGCTTGACCATCTTCTCCTTGGTTTGCATGATGTCAGCCAGCATGTCGGCAGATGGTGGCAGGTCCTGCAGCCCTGGGGAAGAAGAGGCTGTAGCTGCAGGGAGGGCTGTGGTCCTGCTGTGGTCTGGCTGGCTCTGCAGCCCAACCTGGCCTCTGCTTGCACATGGAAGTCTTTGGGGCTTCAGGGATGTGCCACCGTGTCAGGAGCAAAGTGGGAGGCACAGGCAAAGAAAGTAACAACAGGAAAGGAAAGGGAGAAGGCGGTTTGCAGGCAACAGGACCTGTTAGTAGCCCACACAATAGAAGGTGAGTGCAAGGCTCATTGCAAAATTCAATGCTGGTTTTTGTCCCCTTGAAGAAGCAAAAGTAGGATAAAAAGGTGAGTGGAGGGAGGTTGCGTGTGAGGGGATGCTACCAGCTGAACAACTTGGCCTTGCTGTGGCCGGGGGAGCCTGACTGCATCCCCCCAATCTGCCTTGCTTACCCTTGAAGACACGGGTGGC
>NW_010573416.1:0-688 GCF_000687285.1 Phaethon lepturus
GCCAGGCAACTGAATTCCTAAGGTCATAGAGCGGTCCAGGAGCAAAAGGGGTGGGGAATGCACCACCACACATGGCTACACCCAAGTTATCAGCTACATAGTAAACAAATGATCTAATAATCCCATATTATTCTACCCTAGACCCACAGCTCAGGTCCAGGTTTGTCAGTGAGCCACAAGGTAATAACGAAAATACTAAAAGAAGTTGGCAGTAGAAAGAAATTTCCACTGGAACATCTCCTTTAAAATCTCTTCTCAGTATATGATACTGCTTTCTAAAATTGAACATATTTGAAAAGGAGAGTCTTGTCATCTTCCTTTAGACCATCTTCATTCTCTTTTTCTTTATCATCTTCACTGTCATCTTCTAGGGTCACTCAGACTTCCCAAATTATTTATTTATTTTTTTTACTGTCACTTCTGTCCTCTTTTTTTTCTCATGCAGGAACTTGTCAAATCCTGTCACCTTTCTCTCCACATCAGAGGATGGTGGAAAAATGCCACTGTGGTGCCTATAATTCAAACTATTGCAATGATGTCACAGAAGGCCCCAGTTTTGCCCTTACTGAGCTCTAAGAAATGCACACAGCCATATGTTCTCATATTTTGCTTACAGAGATGGTAATTCATATTGTTAGTTGATTTTTTTATTTCATGGCTGTGGAGTAATCGCTGAGGGGTACTTTGG
>NW_010573417.1:0-693 GCF_000687285.1 Phaethon lepturus
GCTTCACTCTGAGATAAAATTTTAATACATTTAGTGAAACACTGAACTGCGGGATGAAGCCACATAGATGCTAAAAACCCGCTGCACATTCCCATGCGTTTTGTGAAGTGCTTTCCTGTTAGATTAAGGAACTTACCCTGCTCTCAATACAACTGCCCAAAATTAATTAGCTCAAGTCGTGAGGGTTAAGCATTGTAAAACTGGTGATAGTCAACTTACCTTTTTCTGCACATTTAAAGCCTAAGAACTCTTGTAGAGAGACAGCACTTTTTCATTATATGCCAAAGTCTACGTAGGGCACAACGGGGCTTCAATCTTGATAACGCATGAGCCCCAAAACAAAAACCAACCGGTGCTTTTAGAAACACTCAAATAGTCCAACTTTGTTGAGATGAAAACCAAGAGTAAAGAAGGCTGGCAGTGGTGGCAGCAGAGTTGGGCTGGTCCTTCATACTTTGGAATCCACTCTTGTATTAATAATGGTATTTTATGTTTCTATCTACTTGAAGACCAACTGGTCTGAACTGAAAAATTAACAAGCATGAAAAGTAATGTATATTATGATGGTGTTTCATCAGGAAAAAAAAATTCATTTGGAACACCTGCAGCACCTGCTGCTCTCCAAAAAATTAATCTATGTGTCATATCCCTAATTTTGATAGAATGCATTGCTTTTTACTGCAATTTACTCCT
>NW_010573418.1:0-693 GCF_000687285.1 Phaethon lepturus
AGATATATTCCAAAACAGGTTTAATGATGTTTAACCACCCACTTATGTGCAGTCACCCATAACAAGTATATTGTTTTTATGTACTGTAATTACAATACAAGATAAAGGTCTCATATGTACAACTAACCACTTCAAAAATGACAGGCTATGTTGATAATTACAGATATTGCTGAAATTACAAAATTAAAATCTTTTTCTAAGTTTCCTAATAATCTTCTCTGTAGGCAATTCTCCTATTATACAAGAATTCTATAGAAGCCTTAAGAAATTGTCATAATGCAGAAATATTTGTTTGAATAGCTCCTGCTGCCAGCAGCAAACTATAATTTATCACACTCTGGGATACACAGGCTGTCATTAATTCAACTTGCATCCATCAGTGCTTATTTATTCCATTCTGTAGTCACATGGCACAGATTTGGTCTGAATAGCATCAAGTAGCATCTTGGAGGATTTACAGATAATACTGAAAGAAAGATGTTCCAACTTTTTTGTCTATAAATAACTTCTGCACAGTTTTCAAAACCACTGCTCAGTTATCAGTGGTGAAGGGTACAGAAATATTTTTTGTATCTTTTTAATCCATCTCTGCCAGTACCTAAAACCCAGGAGGTTTTAATGGGAGATTTGGCTTGCTTCAGCAAGCTTCAGATCATAAAGACCATTGCGAAGACAAAACAAAACAGTGGTGTA
>NW_010573419.1:0-695 GCF_000687285.1 Phaethon lepturus
GGCCTGCACCAGCAAGGCAGGGCCGGGTCGTCTCCCTGCCCTGCAGCCTCCTTCCCCGCCGGGACTGAGTGTGGGCTCTGGCGCTGGAGAAGTGGGATGGCGTTGGGCTCCGGCCGGGGTGTGTGCCGCTGTGGGGGGCCCGGCAGGACGAGGGGGTCACCGTTTGGGAAGCAGCCGTGCTTGCCAACTTGAGTTGCTCACATCAAATAAAAAGCAACATGTACAGTGGGGGAGTGAGGAAAGTATGATGTCAAAAAAATCCCCCCAAGATGATAGTAGCAGGGCTAGGAAAGAAGACGACTGTCAGAAAGCCCCTGCAGACACTCAAGTAAAACCCAGTCTGACTTGGGAGTAAATGAGGGTGAAGGCGGGACTTTGGGTTGGTAAGTCCTGCCCTAATTATCTCTGCAGCCCAGAAAGTGCCGTGTCAGCACATGGTCAGCGGTATTGTGCCATAAGCCTTTGCCGGAGTGTCTTAGCAGTACCAAGCAGATATTAAAAGCCTGAAGTACAGCATGAACAAATATCTGCAATATTTATTAACCGCGGGGAGCTCAGGTAATTCTTTGAAGCTTTTGACTTGCTGTGGAGTGAACTCATGTTGTTTTGTGTGGGTTGCAGTAGGTGAAGACGCAGCTGTGAGAGAAGTGCCTTCTCCAGAGAGGCTTTCACGTGTTAGCCATTCATTTAATGTG
>NW_010573420.1:0-693 GCF_000687285.1 Phaethon lepturus
TACACACGCCTGGCGAGTGTGGACCATCTACATGGTCTTAGCTGCAAACCTCTCCGAAGAGCAAGTGCTGAAGCAGGCTTGTCCTTCATGTGATGCCACTCAGCTTTGCAACTGCTCTTCCATGGGCTTGGACTTCATTCCCCCCGGGCTGACGGACAAAATCACAATGTTAAACCTGGCCCACAACAGGATAAAGCACATCCGATCCCAGGATCTGCAGCAGGCTGTGAACCTGAGAGCCCTGCTGCTGCAGTCCAACGAAATCAGCTCAATAGACGAGGACTCGTTTTGCTCCCTTGGGAAACTGGAGCTCTTGGACTTATCAAATAACAGCTTGGCTCACTTGTCCCCTGCGTGGTTTGGGCACCTTTTTTCCCTCCAGCACCTCCACCTTCAAGGGAACTCCTACAGAGACCTGGGGGAAGGCTCCCCCTTTTCTAACCTGAGGAACCTGAGCTCTCTCCACCTGGGCAACCCGTGGTTCTCCACGATAAGGCACGGGAACTTTGAGGGCATTGATGTTCTCGACAAGCTGTGGATTGATGGTGGCAATCTCAGTCGGTATGAGCTGGGAAGTTTGAAATCAATTAAGAAGATAAATCACATGATCATAAACCTAAGTAATACTAATATATTCTCAGCAATTGTCAGGGACCTTCTGTACTCCGTCACTTGGTTAGAAGTGAGAGAAAT
>NW_010573421.1:0-695 GCF_000687285.1 Phaethon lepturus
TTTTTTTAGCTCTGGACAGCCTTCATAAAACCATCAATGTGAGTGCACAGCTACTAACTGATGTATGGGATCTGAGAAGGGACTAGGGACCAGCTTTGGGTTTTCTTAGAAAAATCTCTTGTGGAAGGGTCTGCCTGCCAAGGCTTGGGTTCTGCAGGGCGAGCTGCGCGCACTTGGCTCAGGGCAGACATAACGGTCTGCCTGCAACCCTTCGAGTGGCCAAGCCCTAAATGCCTCTTTGTAAAGAGTGTGTTTACTTTATACGAACTTAAGGCAAGACTTTTGAAAACTTGATTTTAACAAAAGTTAAAGGTTAGCTAGCTATTTAAAGAGGTACAAGGATGGTTTAGTTTATCCTACCTTTAAATATTAAGGTTAGTTGGTAGAACAAAGACCGAAGACAGTGCAGAAATTAATGGAGCGCATACATAAACCAGGAATGTTCTCAGAGCCAATTCTCTCAAGCATTGTGAATACTGCTAACATAAAATGAAAGAATTTTTTCATTGCTGTGCTCTTACGTGTGCCTGTGAACTTGTTGGAAAGTCAGAGATGAAGTTCTGGGCACTTTTTGGAGGACATGTACAAAGAATAGGTGCAGATTATGTAATTTTCATGTTTATAAATCACTTCAATAGTCTTGACTCCGATAAGTTTATTGAAGCTGGTGCTATCTTTCATGTAAAATAGCATGC
>NW_010573422.1:0-694 GCF_000687285.1 Phaethon lepturus
GGGCAGGGCAGGGCATGTCTGAAGTGTCTCCCTCTGCCCATGCCCTCCTCCTGCGTCTCCCGAGCAAAGCTGCTCTGTGGGCAGCACAAACGGCCCCGAGTGTCCTGGTGCACGCAAGGAGCAGTCTGAGCCTCGGGCACCCTGGCACTCTCAGATCCCTGCTCCCCTGACTCCTCATTTGCCTCTGATCATCCTGTCCCCGCACTCCCTTCATCCTGCCCTTCCCAAAGTGCTTCCCCTGTTCGCCTGCCTGGGTGATCTTCTCACCGCCCGCTCTGCATGGACACGGGCCACGTGCAGGGACCGCAGAACACCACGAGCTTCCTCACTGCTGCACCCAGCGCCCGTTCCCGCGGGGTGCACGCTGCAAGGCTGGTGGGACCCCTCTGAGACGAGTGTCACCCACGGAGGACATAGGGCTGGTGGCTGCTGGGAGAGCTGTGAACCGTGCCCGGGCAAGTCCGTAATCATCAGCCCTGGTTCCCCCTCCCGCTTGTGGAAGGGGAGTGTGAGCCCCAGGGATCGATCCCATGGGTGGTCTCGGCAGCCCACTGGGATGGGGAGGCTCATCCAGGCAGACAGCTGACACATGAGGACCAGCACAATTTCTGGGACTCTTGGTCCTGCATACAGGTTTGTTTCCATAGCCAAGGTGTCCTGGGGAGATAGTGCACTGGGTCTTGCAGCCCAGTGA
>NW_010573423.1:0-696 GCF_000687285.1 Phaethon lepturus
CCTTTAACCTACCACATTCCAAGCTGGTATCCTCTCTATGTAAAGCTAGTGTTTTAATAACAAATAATACTTTTATTATTTATCTGTAGGAATGCTTAAGGCTTTCAGTGTCACTACTTCATTTGGTAAGATTAAGGTGACTATGTCAGAGCTTCTACAAAGCAGAGACACACTTAGAAGCACTTGCTAAACTGGAGAAGATACACATGAATACTCATTCTATAACATGGTGCACAGGTTTGAACATTTGAAATAGTTCTACATGTCGGCAGGAAACCATTTAATGCATTTTCTCCTAGGAAAAGATACACCTCTTTATATTATGTAATTATAACCCATATAATATAATTATATTATATGGGTTATAATTACATAATATAAAGAGGTGTATCTTTTCCTAGGAGAAAATGCATTAAATGGTTTCCTGCCGACATGTAGAACTATTTCAAATGTTCAAACCTGTGCACCATGTTATAGAATGAGTATTCATGTGTATCTTCTCCAGTTTAGCAAGTGCTTCTAAGTGTGTCTCTGCTTTGTAGAAGCTCTGACATAGTCACCTTAATCTTACCAAATGAAGTAGTGACACTGAAAGCCTTAAGCATTCCTACAGATAAATAATAAAAGTATTATTTGTTATTAAAACACTAGCTTTACATAGAGAGGATACCAGCTTGGAATGTGGTAGGTTAAAGG
>NW_010573424.1:0-695 GCF_000687285.1 Phaethon lepturus
CTTTTCCAACCTTAATGATTCTGTAATTCTACCTCAGTACATTTTTCCTCTAAAATCTTTACTTCTCTGACAGGTTGGAGGAGGCAGCAACCTGGACAGAGTAGACACGAGGCAGCCAGCATTCCTGAAAGCCACACAGATTGATGCAAATATGAGACACTTGCATCTTCGGACATAAGAGTCTCATTAGTCTCCATCCCTGAAGGGTGAAGCAAGACTATGATAATGACAAAATACCCTGTTTAATTTTTTCATTTCTTGTCTGCATCAACAATGTAGAAGTAGCAAGAAATAGGATGCAAGATATGCCATTTAAGTTCTCAAAACAATGACAGTGACAGAAGATGACTGTACTCTTTGGGCAGAGGTTACGCCCATCAACATAACATGCCAGATGTCAGGTAGAAAAAAAAAATACTCCAATGCAACAAAAGGTCGATATTATTTATTTTACAAGAAACTATTCAGTTAGATGCATGTCAGAGTTCAAAATATCCTAACATTTCAGGGCATCAGTCATGGTTGAAAGTGCCATTGCACAAAGCACTAGAGAAAACAATCTATCCTTGATTATTCTCACATTGCAAATGTAGCCAAATGCTTGCCAAAATAAAGAAGTCTCCAGAATAGCCATGTTATGTAGCTTTATTAATTAAGTTCAATACGATAGGCAGGGAAGGAGAGGCGGTGGGGTG
>NW_010573425.1:0-695 GCF_000687285.1 Phaethon lepturus
GGGCCTTGTCCAGCTGAGTTTTGAATATCCCTAATGATGGAGGTTTCAGAGCTGCTCTGGGCACCAGTTCAGTGCTTGACCACCCTCACGGGTGAAGATTTTTTTCTTTATGTCAGGACAGAATTTCCCTTGCCAAAAATGGCAGCCATCGCCTCTCATCCTTTCACTGTGCAGCTTGGGACTAATGTCTCCATCTTCTCTGTAGCTGCTCGTTAGCCAGTTGAAGACAGCACTAAGTTCCTCCTCAACCTGCCCTCCTCCAAACTCAGAAAATGCAGGTCCTTCACCCCCTCCTTGTATGTCATTTTCTCTAGCTCTGAACATCGTAGTGGCCATGCACTGAGCTCTCTCCAGTTTCTCTCTCTTATACTGGGTGGTGAGGCTAGCAACTCTGGACAGGGAGCTCCTGGTGTGGTCTCATAAGAGCCAAATAGAGGTGATTAACTCCTTCCCTCAGCCTGCTTGGTGCACTTTTACTAATGCAGCCCCTACTACTACTAACTAGTAATAAGTAGTTAACCTTCACTGCTGCAAGGGCACACAGCTGGCTCATGTTTTACTTGCTGTCTACCAGGTCCCCCTTCTCCTTTCCTGCCAAACTTCTGCTTACCAAGATAGTCCCCAGCCTATACTGCTACATGGGGCTACAGCCCCATGTGCAGGACTTCACACTTACCACCTTTGAGGTTCACTTA
>NW_010573426.1:0-696 GCF_000687285.1 Phaethon lepturus
TTTCTTTCTTTGGTTTCTTTTCTGCAGGTATTCAAAGGCACCTTCTTCTCTCTGCTGTCTGTTTGGCAAATTAGCTTTATGAAGACTAAGTCTCTAAAATCCTAACATTAGACAGAAGTCAGATGCTTTAATTAAGTGTTCGGGTCTCTCATAAATTGTAGTTCCTTACTTGCTTGTGAAAACAGAGAAAGGAATTCAGATTTTACATTGGTGGAATCTACATTTCATGTCTGTAAATTGAAGTCATATGAAAATAAAGATAATAACATAAATTATAATAATAGATTAGCTAATAAAATGTACTATAAATGTTAAAAAATAAGAAGAAAGAGGAGGAAAATATACTAAATCTTCAGCTTTATCCTGATAAAGAAAAATCGGACCAGTTGTACCACACATGTAGCTAGTCAAGTCATTAATCTCCAAATATTGATTCTAAAAATAAATAAAATATCTGTATCTATACCTTTATCTGTCTAGTCTGTTGAGGTTATCTTGTTGTGTCCATTCAAACATGTCTGAGAACACTAGTCCTTGTTTTTTTCCTAAATGTTTTTTGAAAAGTGCTTATCACCACTTGTTTGTAGTATTAAGATATTTTTTGCCTTTCACAAATTTGAAAATGTTAAAAGAATCAAAGAGTAGTTGGCTTTGTGTTGCTTGCAGAATTCAAAAGTTAGGTGGGAAGCTCTGGAA
>NW_010573427.1:0-688 GCF_000687285.1 Phaethon lepturus
TTGAGCTGTTTGCTGATGTTGTACCCAAAACGGCGGAGAACTTCAGGTAAGGAGCAGCTGATGTTCCTGCAGTGCTGCCTGGAGCTGGGCTGCAAATTCCTGACCTTCATGGTGCAGAAATGTCTCTGGTGACAGAGTGACTACTTGCCCCTCAGTACTGCTGCATCTGCTTTGCTCCTCTCTCCATTCTCAGAGATGTGACCATGCGGCATCCTGATCCCTCAGGGGAGCCCATCTGGCTGGAAGGTGAAGGACTCCAGTCCCTCTCTGCTCTCTCTGTGGAGCCTCTGATACACTTGGTGTATTTATAAAAGGCAGTACCGTAATGCCATGTTAGAGTTCTCTGCCACTGACTGAAGGATGTACAGCTTGGACATCCCAAGAAATGAATATACCCTGTTCTGTGTGAAACACAGTGCCTGCTCCATGTTCAGTCTTCTACAACCTCGGTGTTAAATATGTGACCTCAAATGAAGAAAGTGCAGAAGTCTGTGTTGAAGTGGAAGTGGGGAGGAGGTACTGCCAGTTCCCATTTCATTGGGGATATCCCAGATGCAGCAAGTAAAAGTCCTGCACAGCAGTCAGTGTATGTTTGCTGAATGCAGCCCTCTGTGTCCTCAGAGTTCAAATGTGGCTCATGCTTTGCTCTTTTTTGTTTTCCAGGCAGTTTTGTACAGGTGAATTCAGG
>NW_010573428.1:0-690 GCF_000687285.1 Phaethon lepturus
GCTAAACTATTCAGAAGAAATGTCTTATGTCACACTGATTCCTCTGCCAAATATTTTCTGTGCAATGTACCCAAAAAGATCCTGAGAGACTGAGTAGACTTAGTAATATGTTCAATAATATACTTAGTTTGGCTATGGACCAGGAAGTACCTCTCAGATTTCTGCATTATTGTCTTTTCAGCCCAATAAACAACATTAAAAGGGAGTTAAGAATTTTTATGGAATATTTCTAAAGCAAAGTTATAAAAAACGGTGACGATATTGACCTAGTGCATGTGAAGTCTAAAGCTGAGCATGCAAATAAGCAATAGCTCTGAATGTACAAGTGATGGAATAATTTAAAAAAATCTAACAGGGGACAGCATCAGATATGAGATTGTTTTCTCCTTTGTAGCAGAGAGGAAAGTACAGAGATGTAACTGTGTTGAGGCCCATTGTCTGAAGGTGATTGTTGATTTCCTTTTCCTTTCTTATTTTTCATCATTTGAAAATTGTACTTATCAGGTGTAGAATTCATTGTTAAATTCAGCTTGCAAGGATGAGATGAAAATAAAGTATTTCTTTAAAGAAGATTTTTACTAGCATCTTGATGATCTAAATAGTAACATATCAAGAAAATCTTGGATTGTCTTCACTACTGTTTATCCTTAGATGGCAACTAAGCACCACATAGCCACTCCATCACTCCCC
>NW_010573429.1:0-696 GCF_000687285.1 Phaethon lepturus
CCCTCCCTTCCTCCCTCTGCCCTGTTCTACAGGAAAAATTCACATCTAGGACTCAACCTCTATTAAAATCACAGAACTGAATGCAAGCAATGGCAACCACCTGGCTTTGCTGAGGTGTCTTTTTTCCTATGACCAGTAATAATTAAACACTGGAGGTGACACTGGGAACAACACTGCTTACTGTGGAACCTAGGAAAGTATCATAATATCTCACATTTCCTTTTGCTTCACAGAAGAGTCATCTGCCCGTGGAAGGCAGGCCACCACTGCCCTGTGCCTCTGGACAGCCGCGCCTCACCAGCTGTGAGAGCAACTCAGCATTTCATGGAGGGTGGTGCAAGCAATATTTTAACTACTCGTGTCCTCTGAATGGAGGATGACTGCATTGCTAAATTGCCTTCTGTGCCACCATTTGTTCTGGCTGAAGCGAGAGGCAGTCCTGGGGCATCTGAGGTTCAAGCAGCAAGAACCAGTTTCTCTCTCCCATGTCATAGTTTCTCAGGTAAAATGCGCAATATGCTTTTTTTGTCATAATAGGCTATATACTTTCCTCACTGCTGAGAAGAGTGAAATCATCAAGGATTGCTTTTCTAAGATTGTCTCAGCAAAGATGTATTGATTTGGAGCATCCAAGAGCAGAATGAGGTACAACAGCATAGAATGACAGAATCACAAAATCATAGAATGGTTTAGGTT
>NW_010573430.1:0-697 GCF_000687285.1 Phaethon lepturus
GAGAATAAATTTCGACTCAACCTCTTCCAGGTTGTATCGACGAGGATATCCTGACTCTGCAGCCAAATAGAGACTTCTACTTGCATCTGAAAGAAGCTGAGGTCGAGGTGTATTTCCATGAACAAACAAGTTGCTACTCAAGGTAAATAGCAGCCACTAGCTGTTTGCTACTAGTAAAACGATCGGAAAAACCGTGTGTACTTACATATCGAAGTCTAACCGCTGACAGGAGCTGCAAGAGGAGCAATGAGGCAAGAGTCAAGTGATCCCTGCAGCCAGACAGCACTTCCCAGCTCCGCTCCCGGAGGCCTCTCCGCTCAAAAAAGCGGCCACCAGATTTCCTGTGGCAGCAGGAAGCTTGCTGCCAGGGCAGTCTCCACACCTGGGCTCAGTTTGGAATCGCTATGCTGCCCAATTCCGCGTAAAGCGCTCCCACCTGGGAGCCAGGGAAAGGGAGCGAGAGGGACGCTTGCTTGGGTGCCTTCCTCAGCTATCCGGTGACTGGCAGCAAGAGGAAAAGAGGGGTCAGGCAACTTCGAGGAAGACAGAAGCAAGTTAATGACACTTTACCCCCTGACTACTTCCCCTACTACGGGTTTCTGTCATCCCCTCTCCGCAATAATTAAATTTTACAAGCTCCGCTCGCTGTGTTTGTTAGTTTGCAGAAGCGCGTGACCCGTGAGGGGAGCGCGTGGGT
>NW_010573431.1:0-697 GCF_000687285.1 Phaethon lepturus
TTTTTTTTTTTAAGAATAACAGATCCAAATTTGGAAACTAAATTCAGTCACTAAAGAGAAGAGACATGTTAGTCCTATTATGTGCAAGTTTCAAAACAACTTTAACAGTGGAGTCGCTGCCAACATCTATGCTGTGCTATACATATGACCTGTTCAAGGGTTGAATGCAGTATTAGCCATTGCTGTTTGTCTGTGCTGTCTGTCAATATTACTGAAACCTGTTCTTCCCTTAAAAATGCATCTTTTGAGGCCCCTCTGCTAAAAGCCAAGGAGAAAGTGACTGTTGAAGTCACAGCTGCCAAGGAGAAACTACGTTTTGATATTTGAATGTTAAACTTTAAAAATACATAATTAAAAAAATTCTCCTCCAATTCTCCTCTTCTGCCTCCAAGTATTAAATCTGATCAATGTCTGATTCATCTCAAAATCTATCATCTTCCGTGTTCGACCATCTGAATTTGATGATAGCTTTTTGTAAGTAAATGTTTATATTCCAAATTAATTTTCTCCCTCAGTTTTTAATCCATATTTCTAGCCTTTTGAGTTTACAAGCTGCTAAGCATTGATCACTCCTTTTTCCCCTGCCTTGTATACATCAATGACTCTCACTTGTCTGATGTCAAACTGTTACAAGCTCCACTCCTATATCAAATCAAATATTGAATTCTCAGAGCACAGAGTCTCTTTGGTGCTTTTC
>NW_010573432.1:0-696 GCF_000687285.1 Phaethon lepturus
TATATATATATATAGGTATAAGGTGTACATATATCAAAATGTTTATATTCAGTTTCAACATACACATCACATATATATGTTTCATACACACATATGTATACATGTGGATTTTCTTTTAGATCCTCCTCAAAGCTTTACTGTATTTGTTTACAGATAAAAAGTTGTATTTGAAACACATCTCTAATAGCACAGGAATAATGTGGCCTCTTGACTTACTGTAGCATTTTAACCTTCTGGTTGGGTTCACATCTCAGCAGAATGAGAAAACAAATGGCTTTCAAAATAAGCCCCCTGCCCCTTTTCCATAACCCTGTAGAGAAACAGCAAATTCCTGAGGCTTCCTGGCCCACCACATTGATTTCCCCTTCTTTGTAACAACTGGCACTACAGGTCTTGGGAGATGGCTCTGTCCTCCAAAAGCAACAGCACACTGCCTAACTACATGGGCAGCTCTCTGCTTGCAAATTAAACAGATGCCTGAGAGATAATAGACACGAATTTCACTTTCTTTCTCACCCATAATCCTAGCAAAACCATCCTCTGGGTCCAGGTGGACTTGCATAGGAGGACCAACACTGTTGCTGAAAAGATCCATCGCCTGTGATATCTCATTACTGGCTACAAGTCCCCATCTGTTTCACCAGCCATTCACACCAGTGCCTTTTCCTCCATTTGTTACGAGCCTAGTGACGGCAA
>NW_010573433.1:0-699 GCF_000687285.1 Phaethon lepturus
AGGGCCACAGTGGCGGGGGCTCTCCAGGGCTGTGGGGCCCTTGCCCTGAGCAGACAGTGGCCCCACACCCCACGGCCTCTTTGATGAGGCGAAGGATAAGGGCGCAAAGCGACAGCGAGCACAGCCCTTTAATCCCCTGGGCTATTATCAGAGCCATAATCGGCTCAGGCGTGCAGCAGGCAATTGGCTCAGCCCCGGATGGGGTGCGCAGCCAGTGGCACCCACTGCCCCAGCACCCCCAGGGCTACACACCCCCGACCCCACTGCAGGCACCCATGGCCCAGAGAGCTGCGCCAGGCTGGGGACGAGGGTTTAGTCCCAGGCATGCCGTTGCCTGGGGTGGCCTCAGTCCCAGCATGCCGCAGCAGGGCCACAGCCACGGTGGTGGCAGCACCGCACACAGCTCTTGGCACCAGAGCGGCCCATAACACTCCTGTTGACATGCCAGAGCTCAGGGTCAGCATCTTCCTGAAGCGTTTCCAACAAAGCAAGTTTTGCCGAACCTCCCCCCCAGTCAGCTCTACCCAAGAGCTCGGTGTCAGAGGTAGCCCCATGCGGTGCGTGAGCTGCTGCAGCCGAAGCCAGGCACCGCGTGGGTGCTACCTGCAGCACGAGGCTGCATCCCACCAGATGAGCCTGGTGAGGAGGAGGACCCCAGGCTGGTTTGGGTGCAGAGGCTAGGCAGTTGAGGGACGGGAT
>NW_010573434.1:0-697 GCF_000687285.1 Phaethon lepturus
GTAATTAAACATCACCAATGTGCTGGAATTGTTTCTTCCAAGACAAACAGTAAGTTTTCTAGTATCTTTTATTTCTTTGTAACGTACTATCACACACTTTCAGCCTCTGCTTGGTTTACCCTACTTCAACAGAGCTTGGGAAATCGCAGCTGAAGTTTCAAATGTGAAGAAAGCGTGTGCGTGCCGCGCATAGAACTGCTCAAGGATGAGCACGGAGCAAGTGTTTGGCTGACTCAAGGGGCCAGCTCTCTGGTCCAGCAATGAGCCAAAGCTGTACCATGAAAAGCAATTACTCAAGTCACAAAGCCCAAAGCTACCTCCAAACGATTACAGTATTCACTGTATTTTCAAGTCTATGCAAAAGCCTCATTATGAAAGAGTATCATTAAGCCTATGTCCAGAAGGTCCCTCCATCTAATGGCTGGAGAACCAAAATTACATTAAGTTACATAAAATATTGCTGTTCACTTTTAAGTTATAGAAACCATCTTCCAGTTTCAATGGTTTAGTACTAGAATAAATTATTATTACGACATGTCTTCAGCTGCACAAGTACTCCATCAGTTATTACCAAAGAATAAATTGGGAGCTGATATATAAAATCTGTTTCTTTTTAAGCTAACATTTTAAATAATAATAAAAATTCTATAAATTTCACGTGTGACAATATCTGTATAAGCTGTGCAGTTTCTCGTAG
>NW_010573435.1:0-690 GCF_000687285.1 Phaethon lepturus
TGGGGTTAGACTTCTAACTGTCCATTTAAATCAATAATAGGAGCTCAAATAGGAATTCAAAGCTTAAACATTTTGTTGATGCTGAGCTTCGGTCCTACAACAATACTGTGGATGAACTTAACCTTCCTTAATCCTTCCACCAAGCACAACGTTTGTCCTTTCACCGTGGACTGCAAACAGAGAGTTTGCATTTACAAATGATCCATCTTACAGGAAAATATAATCCCTCTGAGCTCCCAAGTTCTCTAACACAAAGCATTAGTATCTTTGCTGAGGGGATAAAACTTCATTCTTGATTGAGAAAACTGAACAAAAAAGCATTTGATCTGATTGACATAGCTATTCCAGTTGCATTGAGTAGTATGTTTAATCAATAAGGTTTGTCCTTCAGAATACTAATGCTTATCTTGTACTTGCTGCTTCTCAAAATACTGTTTGCTATAGAATTATTTGTTTAATATGATGCACAAACATCTGACTCTACCAAGAAAGCCTGAAAGTCACAGAGCGTGAACAGTGGGGCTCTTCTTTGGGAGCCCAGGTAGGGTGGCTTATAGATAATCACTCCACCCTTCATTTCTTAGCATATCTGTTAAACATATTGTCTTGGAAATGGTGTCTGAAGTGGCCACAGATTTCCAGTGTGGTAGTATATAGTGACTACAGCTACTAGGGACTCTTATTTGGAGG
>NW_010573436.1:0-697 GCF_000687285.1 Phaethon lepturus
ATTTGGACTTCACAGTTTTTGGAGAGATGCAGTTTAGGAGCATTATAGGTATGCAATATCCCACTTCCGATGTCTGCTGGGTTTTATGGATCTGGTCCAAAGTCTATCGGAATTGATAGGAAAGTGCCACTGACTCCAGTGAGCTCAAGCCCTTCCTGACCTAAGAAAAGATGCAGATTTATTTTGGGGTGTTTTCTGATTCTTTGAGGAGCTCGGTCTTCCCAGCAGCAAAACCCTGTAAACGGAGACTCAGCAGATGTGCAGGAGGAGTAGCAGAAGTATCGAGTGTAATGCACTGGCCAACGCTTAGTGCTCTGTAGAAGCCTGAGAGAGCAGGTAAGTATCCTGAAAGGAGCTAGGCCAAAAAGCAAATGTTGACTAATAGTTTCAAGCATGTTGAAATACTTTTGGTTTCAATGGTTTTGAAATTAGTGACGTACATAGTCAGGATTTCATCTTAAAAGAAGACGTAGAGGGCTGTTAGAGGACTTAACTTAAGAAAAGTTCATTTCAAAGCAACTTTGATTTCAGATGTTAAAAGAAAAAAAAAACCCAAACACCCCACAACACCCCATCCCCCAAAACCCAAACCATGAGAGTGAGATCAAATATGTGAGGTCTAAAAATAAAAAGCTGGCTTATATTTGTGAAACTTTATCTCCTGTCCTTGCTTTGTTCTGCCTTGACATTTAGTATT
>NW_010573437.1:0-698 GCF_000687285.1 Phaethon lepturus
CCCTTAGATACCTCCATCCCCTGAGCCTTTTATCACCCTCCCATCTGCCTTTCCGATACTCCTCAGCTGTCATTGCTGTTGCCTCCTGGTACTGATAGGCAGTGGGAAGAGAGAGCAACTAACAGGAGACATGGAAGGTTGCTTGATTGCTTGCCCACCACAGGCCTTTGGGCTTGGGAAGATGACACATTTGCTGTCCGTCTGCATACTGGATTATGTGCTCTGAATGTGACCAGCCATCATGAGTGCTGTGTGGCAGGGCCAACTCTGCTGAACTCTGTGGCGCTGAGCTTGCTTGTGATACGTTTGGGTTTTCTCCACGCTGGTCTATCACTGGGATTGGTAGAAAACGATATATATATATTTTTTTTTAATGGGAATTGTTTTTCTGACAAAATTAATGTCTTTGTGGAAGTGATTTTGCTTTCTTCAGGAATGGTTGTTTTAATGCTGGAAAGTTTGGGAACCAAAAAGATTTGCCAGCAAGCCAAAGAATTCCCACTGTTTTTCAAAACTAATAACGAGAAGTTAGAAAAGATGAGGAGAGAGAAATTGAAATCTGCTCTAGGTCTGAATTTGGGTCTTACTTAAATTCAGTGTTGGACAAGACTACCTTACAGTTAGGGAAATCTAGGAGACTGTCATAAAAACCCACCACAGCTCTCAAGTACTAGGTTGAAGGTTTTGATGTCGTTACA
>NW_010573438.1:0-698 GCF_000687285.1 Phaethon lepturus
GCCGCTGGCATACTGCTGCGTTGTACCGTCGCAAGGGAAGTAGAAGATCTGACCTCTGACTGTTCACTGTCGCTCTTCAGCACAACCCGCTTCACAACTTTGGAATAGCCATCTCCTCCTTCAACAGCGACAGGTTTTTGTGGTGTTCCTTGCATTAGGACTTCCTCTTTTTCTGTGCCATCTGGAGAAACGTATCGACGGATGATCTTCCTAGTGACCTGCAGGAATTAAATAGAGCTTTGTCCCAAAAGAATCAACAAGAACATATTCCTCCTTATTGTCTACATAGTATTTTCTACTCAAAGGGCATTTTTTTCTACACAGAAAAACCTTCATCGACGGTTCAGTGTTTTAACACATATACTGGCAAATATCTGTAGTAAAGCTGCAAGTTGATGCATTTGCCCGACTTAGGTTACCCCACAGCAAAGCTTCCATAAACTTACTTCGTAAGTGGGCACAATATAGATATTGGAATGACTCTCTACAGCAGCAGTTATTCTTATTAGGAAAAGATGTATGGTATTTAAGAGACAAAACAGACTTTACAACCACACAACTGCTAGAAAACATTTTCAGACTGTTGTTTTCAAAAAGGCTTCTGAAAGCAAGAGGTTAGCAGGCTATCAAATGCTTAGAACTAGATTCACAGAGGGACTTGGACAACACGTTGTAACACCGATGGTACTAACCCCTGC
>NW_010573439.1:0-696 GCF_000687285.1 Phaethon lepturus
TTTGATTGCCGTGGGGTGGAACTGGCCTCAGATAAGAGGACTTCTTTTTTTTTGACTCCTGGACCTGAGCAGTGTTAGAGTTACGTAGCTGTGGGTGGTATGTGGAGACTGTTGGACAAATTCAAGTGATTTTGAATGTAATGCTTATGTTTTAACCTTGCTTTTAAAGAAATTTTAGGAGGTGCAGACACACCATATGAGAAAGGAATATTCAACCTGGAAATACTTGTTCCTGAAAGGTAAGTGGGCAACGGCATCATGTGAAGTAGCTAGTGTAGTGCTTCTTTCAAATAGAAGTTAGCTGATGTAAGATCTTTGCTGTAAGTGCTACCATTTGTCCTTTCCTTTAGCCTCCCAACAAAGACAGTGGCTGATTAGGTGAGACCCTTCATTTAAGGAACGTAATCATTATTTCCATTGGCTGATACACTTCTTTCACATCGGACATCCTGAGATGTGATTAACAACCTAAAAGCATTATGACTTTATCATATTGTCTCAAAGCTTTCTGGAAAGGAGCTCGTTCATGTGTAGAAAGCTTCCTATCACATTTGTTTCTTTGTGGAAAGCTACCCAGGAAGGTGCTCGTCGGACACAGCTGAAAGCATCAAAGCCAGAGCACTACCTCCTCCAAAAATTTGTGGGGAAGGGTGTCACTTAGTGAATGGCTGGGAGGAGGAAATGATGGCATGGCTT
>NW_010573440.1:0-697 GCF_000687285.1 Phaethon lepturus
AAGGAGAACCTCTGGTTAAAAGTTTATCAGGGAACTGGCAGTTAGTATTTAATCAAGACATCTGATAAAAAGCATGTTCTCACCTAAAGCTGCTTCCAATCTAAAATAAACAGTAATTTTATTATGGTAATAGAAATTTGCATAGGCAATGCCAAGAAAGAAACATTAGCTAATGTATTATTAACGCATTGGAAGCCTACCTTCAGCTAGGCTTCAGACAATTATTTTGCTCCAACTCATAAATCACATACTAACTGGAGTCCTTTGTGAACTAGCATGAAACATAAATCACTTAGATAGACAATATTAAAAAAAACCCTATTGTTTTCCACGGGCATTGTAAAAAGCAAAGCCATTAGTTTTTGCATGAAACCGCATGCATATTTATTACTGGCTTACTATACAGACCCATAGTACATATTCCTTCGTCCTCCAAATACGGGGTAGGCAGATAGAATAAAATCTTACCCTGTTGTTTCAGATCTGTGTCAGAAAAATAAATTTCAAAAAGTGACATCTCCTGGTTTATAGGGTGATATGTTACAGCTGATAGTTTCGTTTGTTTCTGGAGATCAGAAAAAGGAATATTGGGACCCCTGCTTTTCTATCAGAGAGCTAGAGTCAAACCTCTGCTCCTCTGAGACTGCCTTTTGACACAAAACATAATTCATGCTTTTTGCTATTTGCCCCAAAACAG
>NW_010573441.1:0-700 GCF_000687285.1 Phaethon lepturus
ATTTCCCCTTGGATTATGGGGCTTCATTCTGTTCCCCGTCTCTGTCTTCCACCTCAGGGGGCTGGGTACCTGGGAACAATAAGTATTTTCTTCCATTCTTGCAAAAGAGTGCTGCCACCATGACCAGGAATAGCACATGATTATCAGATTAAGAAAAAGTCTCTAGATTTCCACTCATTTCCCTTATCAATCAACCTCTTTGAGTCCTATTGGCTTCTGTGGAAATTGGTCACTTCCTATAGTTGAAAAAGGGGCATCTGAAATGAGTGATGTGCTTCCTGAGGATGAAAGGAACTAGTCTCCATATAATTTTTCTATTCCGTTATCTTTGCATAACCATTCTTTTCAAGAAAACCTTTTCGAAACAAAAGTAACAACAATATTTGTGAAGTACAGGTATTACATTGAAACACTGCAAAAACCTGATGAGCAGCAGCTGCAGCTCTCCAGTCTGTCACGCTTTGCCTCTGCAAACCCATCAAGTTGCTGCTTCACACTTTATGGGCAAAATTCATGTATAGGGCATCTGTAATTCTTTTGAAACGTAATGGAGATGTAACTGTATTTTCTAGGACTGAATATGATTTGGCACTCACCTCTTGGGTGGGTGGGAGTGTTATTGCTTCATATTACTGTATTGGGTTTGCATGGCAAAGTTTTGTTAGCGGAGGGGCTTACAGGGGTGGCTTCTGTGAGAAGC
>NW_010573442.1:0-699 GCF_000687285.1 Phaethon lepturus
ATCATACACAATTTTTCCTGAAAACAAGAACCTACGTAATTCAAGAGATGCCCTTACACGTTTGATTTAATTTTTTTTTCTATTTGTATGTAGGTGTCATTTTAATCACTTTACCCTAAGAAACTCTGCAGTTCAATTGTTAGAATTTGACCAAACTTTGCAATGCTTTCGGTAGTTAAAAGATGTAATCTTTTACTGTTAGTGGGAGGGCTTGCAGAAAGGGTGCGGAAAGGCAGCACGTTTTGCCTGATGGAGAATAGCGGCAGAGGAGCGGTTCCAGCAGGGCGGATGGTTGATGGACGAGCACTGAAGTAAGCAATCAGTCTGCTCCCCTCCCAAATTCTTAATGCAGACTGGAGCACAAAGTTCATTCTCTGGAATTGGCTTGTGCTTACAGATAACTCTGCAATTGACGAGAAAAGCCTGAGCTGTCCTTGAATGTATTTGTAGTTTTATAGATACATATTTCTGTATGGGGCAGGCTGAGTTGTAAATTTTAGTAAAACACTTTAGTATTGCTTTGTGAGGTGAATGTTTGATTTCGTTTTGCAGTGCACAGTGATTTTTAATAGCTTTGGCTTGTCAGATCACTTGCATTTATAAAAAAGTGGGGTTTTTTTTCTGTTTCAACCCACCACATCAAATCTGCTTCCAAGTTTGTTTAATATGTATCAAGAAAATAGACTTTTGGAATCAAGT
>NW_010573443.1:0-699 GCF_000687285.1 Phaethon lepturus
TTTTTTTTTTTATATTATTTTTTCCACTAGGGTAAAGTAAGCTTTTGAGTGTGCACAGCAGAGTCCATTTCCAATTAGTGATTCATAATGTATCTTATATTATAACCCTTGACAGCTGTCCTTCACCTTCCTAAATCTGATTACAGCTTTTACTGGTGCCAGTAAATGCCTCACCTAGGATTTCCTAGAGGCACCAAATGGTTGAGTTCATTGCAATAGATACTTTTTATCCCCTTTCAAGTCCTAAATATGAGATGGGATGTACAAGTACCTTACTTATATATCCTGGCAGGTGATCTAACTAGTCAGCTTCTGCAAAACTATATGACCAGATTTGCGGTCAGTCGTATAATGCAGTCAGTGTAGTATACCCAGTAACAAATATTTAACCTACAAGCTGACAATTCTTTTATAGCACATCTGCAGTTAAAAGTCTACAGTCCTGAGCTTAGATATCTCATTTACTTTCCATTTACTATATAGGGACTCAGAATGATCCTACTGAGGCAGATACTCATCTACTTTTGGGTACCGGTAGTGGATCAGCTAAGTATAATCCTTAGAAACCTAAGTTTGATTTTACGTAGACCTAAAGGACTGCTCTTGCATAGGATGATTCACAGAAGAATTGCTGCTTGAGAATCTGAGCAACCTGCCTACGTGTTTGCTGCAAGGCATAGTTTAGGCCTCTCAGGTTTT
>NW_010573444.1:0-700 GCF_000687285.1 Phaethon lepturus
AAAAAAAAATGATCAAAGGAACATGACTTCACTAAGAACATGGCAGTGGGCAATTTAGACCACAGATTCAAAGTTGTTCATCACTGTTCCGTTTTTTTTCCACATACAAACTGTCATACAGATAAAAATCAGCTATACTAATTGCAGATGATGAAACTGAGGCACATACTTTCTGCTAAGGGCCTGGAATAAATGTCCTTATTTTCCCTAATCCTCCCAGACATACCACACTTATTAAACAAGGACTATGGCTATCCTGTTAATTACTGCTTTCTGTGATCAATTAAAAAATTGAGTAAATAGGTCTTGCCATTCTGATGAGATCATTTACACCTTTGTATGTAGTGGAATTATGGAATGGCACCTTTTCCTGAGGGGAGAATACTTCTGGCATGACTCATTCACCATGTGAGATCTTTTGTTCACATTATTTAAGAGATTTACTTGGAACCTAATTATTTAACTTAAGTTTTTAACTTGCTATTAAAAAGATCATCATGCCTTAGATTTGAACTAGGTGATCACAGGAACTGCAAATCGATATGTTTCTTGAACACGAATGGAAACACCATCAAAGGGAGAACAGTTTGTTTGTTTGATTTCAACTATGAACTAGTTCTAAACTGAAGGGCAGAAGACAGATTCATCAAATGGCTTCACTAGGAAGGAACTTAATAGCAACTTGGACAAAGAATCAAAA
>NW_010573445.1:0-700 GCF_000687285.1 Phaethon lepturus
AAATCTTCCTCGTCCAATTTCTGTGGCTAAACCGCATGGGCATGTGACTGAGACATTTATGAACCACACAAGTGTGCCCATTGTTCTTTCACGGGGCTCCTTTGTGCCCAGTGACTTTGACTTCCCCTCATTAGGGGCTCGTACAAGCCCTTAGAGACTCTTCTTTCCACCCAGCCACTTGCTTGCAAAATCCATGGAAATCTAAGTTCCTGGGAGATGTCCCCCTCCCTGCTGACTGTGATTAAAACCAGCCAACTGGTTCAATGGTTCTTGGTGGGACACGCAGCATTGTGTAAGCCTGTTTCCGAAGGAAATGAGGTTAAAAGGGAGATTTCTCTCCTCATTAGGGAGATAGATACACTTAAAAAACATTAATGCAGTTGTCCTTTTCATGAAGAGGGAGAGAGTTGCTCTGTGTTTTTGGACTCTGAGGCTCTTAGCAACTCGCACTGTATTAGCTCTTTCCCACTCCTAATTTCCTGGCTTCCTAGTGCAGAGTAGATCATTTACACGTGTCTTTCCCATCTTCATGGGACCTTTGCTGTGGCAGAACTGGAGGCCACGGCTTGCAGAGATGTGGCTTTAATATTTTCTCAGGGGGCTTTTTTCCCATCAAGAAAAAAAGCCTCACCCACCCAGCGGAGGTGCCTCGAGTTGCCACCCTGATAGCATCTGAATTGCAGTCCACACAGGTGTCAGC
>NW_010573446.1:0-696 GCF_000687285.1 Phaethon lepturus
AAAAGAAAAAAAAAAAGCCATAAGGAGCAGGGAAGATGGCTCCAGGTAGCTCGAGTGGAAGCAGCAAGCAGAGAGACAGCTCACCTGAAGGCAAAAGCTGTCACGAGGGGGTGGAGATCAAGGAGAGAAAAGAAGTAGAACACAGAGCTGGCGAGACTGCCAAGGTAATACTCAAGGTAGCAAGAGTGGGCAGGCTAGAAAGGAACTGGCTCAACTGGCAAAGTAAATGGAAAGCTGTCAAGCTAAGCATGGCATTAGCAGCTGAGCCAGTGGGGAAGACAAGCAGAAATTCTCACCTGTGTTGCTCCTCGCCTCCTTGCCAGTGCTTCCTGAACCAATACAAAGGCACGCTCTGCATCAAGGGAGCTCAGACAAGAGAGGATGTTGCTAGGCTCTGCATGCTGGGAACTCTCAGGGCAGGTAATGCTGACCGTACTGTCACTGTCAGCTAACACCACCTGAAAGCCCGCATCAAGCTGTTACTCTTTGCTCATTCTATTGGGCTTCCTTTATCTATTTCTCCTTTTCCCCCCACCTCACCCTAGAGTCATTCAAAACTCAATTCTCTCATTTCTTCAGTCAACAAAGCAGTTTTGTCCCTGTGGCCACAAGTGCTCCACGATTGTGGTCCCAACTCCTGAGCAACCTGATCCAGTTAAAGATGCCCCTGCTCACTGCCGGGGGGTTGGACTAGAT
>NW_010573447.1:0-699 GCF_000687285.1 Phaethon lepturus
CTGATCACAAAGCAGGGTTAGGAGCTTCACGTTTCCTTCCCCAAAAAGCGTGTCAGTGGGACTGTGGGTGGTTTGCATGAGCCCTGTAGCTTCCCTGCTGAGACTATGGACGCTTGGGAAATGGCAGTCTGTGCGCTCCACAGTGGGTGTGAGCGTAGAAATCGAGATGAGGATGGATGTCAATTGGAAGTGATTTACTTCCAAAGAAAACAGGGCTGTCCTTTTTTAGCTGTATGTGATTTTAAGAGGCGCAGGTGAGCGCACGTGACTCATTCAGAAACGCTGATCTTTTCTAGCGCAGTTGGGCTGTTGTGGGCATCCGAGATACCTATTTCTAAAGCTTGCTCGTGGATTTTACCAGAGCTTTTGTTTACAGTGCAGACATAGGGTTGACAGTTAACAGGAAAAGGAAGGCGGGAGACGGAATTTGAATAATGAAGGTATGAAGACGGTATCCTAAGGTGCCTTTACGGAGCACAATGGGTGAGTGTTGCTTAACCCATGGTCAGACGTCTCAGGTTTATTGACACTAACCACCTCACTTTGGTGTAACTCTGACATGCCCAGAATGAGAACTTTGCGAGACAAAGGGCTGTTCAAACGGTCACACGGATGATGGCCCAAGTGAAAAGAATGGCCTTGCAGAAGTTACAGAAATGCTGCAGCTTGCAAAGCGAAGGTGAGACTTTCCTCTAAAAC
>NW_010573448.1:0-700 GCF_000687285.1 Phaethon lepturus
GTGAAGGAGCCCAGCTGTGGAAATGAAAGATCCCTCCAGTGACTCAGTGATTTGAGCTCAGTTTTTCTTTTTCCTGGCGCGTCCCATTTTGCTGTGCTTTGTTTGCAGCTTAGCCAATGTTCTGTCTTGGAATTGTTTTTCTTTTTATTGTTGGATGATTGTGTTTACATTTTATCCACACTTTATCCATTTTTGTAAATGTGTTTACATTTTACCCATCCAAATGGTTGTGCTTACATTTTACCCGTTCTACGTTGCTCTCAGTGTTATTTTTACTAACAATTGTGTCCTGAAATAGGCTGGCTTTGGTGGCTTACTGAGACAAGAATTAAAGCCTGCAGGTAACTTGATCATCAGCAAGTAGAGTGTCTGTGGCCTTGTCTGCGCCTAGCGGCTTCTCGGTGCGCTTGCCTGCAAACTCCCCTGGGCTCATGGCAGAGGTGAGTGTCCTGACCACCTGATCAGGATGAGCCAGTGAGCGGAGTCTCCTTGAAACGACTCAAGGAAGTCTCTAGATCACAGACCCAGTTCTTATGGGGGACTTGAGCCTCCCTGACATTTGCTGGAAGCACAAGATGTTGGGATGCAAGTAATGGTGGTTTCTGGATGGAGGCGGGGATGACTTCTTGGTCCAGGTCCTGGAATGGGACCTGCCCTCCCTATATTTTGTAGGAGAGTTTGTGATGGTGTCTTGATGGGG
>NW_010573449.1:0-690 GCF_000687285.1 Phaethon lepturus
TTTCTGTGATTCTGTGATTCTGTGATCTTCTGAGGCTTCGTGTACAAACTATTAACAATATTTCCCCTCGTATTGTACATGGGAAGTATTTTTTCATTTTGTTCTTGTATTGACTTGTATTAAATTGGGTTATTATTAGAAGCCTTTTCAAACAGGAGGCAGTTATTTGAAGGTAAATATAACCACTTCTTAAGTCACAATCCTGCCTCAGCGGTGTTGGTGGTAAAGCTGTCAGGCACTTTACGGTAAACAGTACTCAGCTGTGACAAGCCAAAGAAACTCCAGAGAAAGGGCAGTCTGGGCTTGTATAAACAGACAGTGCAGAATATGGTGGTTTGTGTTTAAATGATGTTATTGTCACAGTAAAAGCCTTTACAGTTGTTGTTTCTAAGCACACAGAACTACAGGTTGTTGCCTACATGCGCTGTGTAAAAATGCTCTGAAAACCAATAAACCACAACAAACAGTTTGCCTCTTATCTCTCTCTCTATCACATTGGTGTCTTCTTCCAGCAAAGGATGTCAACCATGCATTTCTACCAACCAAGTGAAGAGTGAACATGATGGGTTAGATCACAGGGAAGCAGAGGAAAGCTGCTTTCCTAGTACATGGTGCTCGAAGAGAAGCTGTGTAATTTATGGCATGGGTAACCACAAAATGGTTGCAGATGACACCAAGCTGGGTGGGAGT
>NW_010573450.1:0-700 GCF_000687285.1 Phaethon lepturus
GTAGTTCATTCGTACCGGTCAGCTCCTTTTTTTCATCAGTAGTGCTTAAAAGATGCTTAATTATGATTTAATTTCTTTACACAAAACAGAAAACCTGTAGCTCTGTGAATATTCCTTCAGATTCCTGTCTGCAAAATTAATGCTATAGAATTTTGTTGTCCTTTGTTGTCCTGTGCCAGCTAGCAAATGTGACAATGGTAATTGTTTGAAGAACGGACCAGTTAGCACATGGGTATTCATTCAGTGCAAATTAACTAAAGAACTAGTAGACACATAAACATTTGGATTAATAATTTGAAATTTCTTAGGAAATACTTTACTGAAGTTAATCTACAGAAAGCCTGAACTACTATTAAAAACAGATGGTATGACTCATTTGTTAAACTGTCAGAAGAATCAGGTTGATCTTTCTTTTATGAAGCAACTCAAAGTACTCTACCTGCATGATGAGTCAAAGTTCTTCCTTGTACTTCAATTACCTGCCTGAAAGAACTGTGATATTTAGCTCAAGCTCTAGATGAAGGCACTGTAACTCTTTGCAACTTCTGCTTTGATACCCCTGAAGAGCCTTTTCAACTTAACTATTGTGTCTATAAAGTCTTACCAGAGAACCTGCAATAATAGCCTACAAGTCAAATTCATGGGCTGTGCACGGTGTTTTGCTGCAGAAGCATATGAGGACATTGTTGAACACCTCAGC
>NW_010573451.1:0-701 GCF_000687285.1 Phaethon lepturus
TGTCTCATGGTCTGCGGCCCAGGGTGGAGCGGCTGTGCAGAATCAGGCTGGATTAACAGCACGCTACTGCATCTTCACTACAAGGAATGGTTTTGGTTTCTCTCTGACCCAACACCAAAAGAACAGTAACATCAGGGTTCTTCCGCAGGGTGTCTAACAATGTTCCCAAGACTCTCTTATTTCAGTCCGATGAGCACCGCTGTTCTAACTACACAACTCCAGATTAATTCCTCCCCCATGAAACAGTTGTGTTCAATACCTCCCCTCCACCACTGCAGTGAGCTGCTGTGCTGTACCCTCAGTGTGACTCACTGTACTGGTGGGGGAGCCAAGAGGCTCCTGCGGCTTTCAGAATGGGAAGGCTAAAATACAGACATTTCAATTCTCCCAGTAACTAAGTATTGTAAAAGATCTTCTGACCTTTTAAGGTCAGATCAAAGATCTGATCAAAGAGGAAATGACCTCAATGGGAGAGGATCTGGAAAGGCAAGCGAGGTGAGCATTAAGGAAGGTGGGATCTCTTGCCAGCAATTACCTCCTGCACCATAGTTTTCACCTTGCGATAACCTCTCAACTACAAACTGCTTTTCCCCAGAGGACTCCTGCAGGTGGAGTCCTGTTCTCTGCTGGAAGGACGTGGTGGCTTTTGTTCAGAACTGTTTGATATTAGTGGTAGCAGCAGTATCTTAAACAGGAACATT
>NW_010573452.1:0-701 GCF_000687285.1 Phaethon lepturus
CCACCACTACAGCCAAGCCAACACCTGCTGCTACAACATCAGCAAAGCCAAAACTCACCACTACAACACCAGCACCTACCACAACAGCAAAGACACAACCAAAAACTGCCACAACCGCAAAGCCAGAACCCACTGAAACAGAGAGACCCAGTTCTACTGAGGCAACTGGGCTAACTCTTTCTTTTGAGTCCACGTTAGACCTGGATTATAAAGTATCTCCAGAAGTAGAGGTTGACACTGGGGAGCCTGTTAGCCCCTTAACTACAGCGGATCCGGCCTTATTAGAAAGCATGGGCACAGCCTTCAGTCCCAAATCAGGCCCAGAAAATAATAAAGGTGTCAAAGAGGACAGGAAAGAGAAATCAGCCTTTTCCAGCCCACCTCCATCCCTCAGCCAAATTGTTCCAGAGGTCAAGTTAGGTTTTAATAAAGCTGAGCTTATAACCCCCTCAAAGTCAGTGGTCTTCAGCCCTGAAGAGCCCACCTTCTTGCGCTTAACATCATCTTCCAAAGAAAAAAAAGGGCAGAGCCCTGCTTTCCAGACCTCCCTCTCAGGTAAGGTAATTGTGGAGTCTGTCCTGGCATGGACATGCAGATGTTCAGTGATCCCCAAGCAGCATGGAGAGCGCTTGGGAGGAACCAGTATCGGACTGGTCCTCTGGATCCTCCTCTCATATGTGGCACCGACGCTTTCCCTCACT
>NW_010573453.1:0-700 GCF_000687285.1 Phaethon lepturus
ACTAACTGTAACAAGTATTAATTCATAATACTATGAATTGCAGGAGACTTTAGAGTCACCTCTGTAGCGTCACTTCCTTTCACAAATGACTTTATGAATATTTTAAAAGGCTTTGTTTTATCCAGGGACCTTTTATATGAAACAGAGAGCAATATATCATAATACTGAGATATTCTGACTACTAAAACAAAGTAAAAATAAGTAGTACAGAAAATAATTGAACTGAAACCAAAGATGATCTACATATCTACATTAAATATTTCGTAGCTGTTAAAGTTTCACAGTATTAAGTATTGTAAAATTAGTTTTTAGACTCTGTCTTGCAATGCAGCCACCACCTCACCTTTAAACATTAAAATTGGTTACAGAAAGATGTTTTTGGATTATTTGCAAGAGTGAATACTGCATTTGATTCACAGATTCATAGATATGACTTTACAAAATCCTGTAATCTTCCTGCCGTATCTACTAGTTAATAAACAGCAATTAAAATCCTGTAGTTCTTTGTTTCTTCTAAAAATGAAGACAAAAACAAAACCAAAAAATAGAAATAATTAGGGAAAAAAGTGCTTAATCTTATTTTTCCTGTACATGTGCTACAGAATTAATTTAGTATCTATTTTAGACTAAGAAAAAAGAAAAAATAGTTTATTTCAAATCTGCTTTCAAGTTGTGTTAATTAAAAAGTTTTTTTAATGTT
>NW_010573454.1:0-700 GCF_000687285.1 Phaethon lepturus
TTGTAGAGCTTTGAAGGTCTTTTCCTATTTACTTATACAGAAGATTAATTTTGTGGGGAAAGGAAGTGCTTATATGTGCTTAACCACCTCTCCACACCAACTGGAAAATGGAAAGTATTAATTAGTGTATGACAGTTTCCACACATGCGCCGTAAATAAGCAAAGAAAGTCAATGTGAAATTCTTCCTGGTGGGCTTTTTCTGCACTTTATGGTATGAGATACTTCTCTCTGGGGGGACAAAGTTGAAACCAGAGGAATAACATTGAGAGACATGTTATTAAGCATTACCTCAAACTCTCCCTTCCCCGTATTTATGCCCAAAGAGCTACCTGGAGCCCAAGACAGTATACGTTTGACCTTGAAATACGTCTGAGCATTTGAAGACACAAAATATGCACACTATTATCCAGTATTATCCATAATAGAATCCAGGTAGGTGGTTGTGAAGAAGACAAATGCATGTGAGAAGACCCCGATTTTCCACCCCTCTGTGTTCTTCCTGAACTAGGCTATCAAATATGACACAGAACTACACAATCCTCTGAAGGACTGTATCAGCTGTGGCGGTAAAACAGAGAGAAGGACTATCTGAAACTAAATTCTCAAGGCTTAGGGAAGCCACCCTCACTGAGAAAAACTTCTTTGTTACATCTAGTCTGAATCCCTTGCAGTTTAAAACCGTTACCCCTTGTCTTATCA
>NW_010573455.1:0-701 GCF_000687285.1 Phaethon lepturus
CCTGCTGATGCCTCTCTTGTGTTTTGCATCTCTACCTTAAAATAAGGTTTTGCCATATGGCATCACTACCTTGTCTATCCACCTGATTTTCAAAAGGTGTACAGTATTATGCTGGTACATCTCTAACTTGCTCCTCAGCAGTGAGATTTTACACAAAGTGATCTGAGATTCCTGTTTCTGCTGGCCAAAGCTTCCACAAGCAGCAATCCTTTCACTTGTCCACTTCCCCTCATCAGACACTGACCTAGTTACACGTATCAGAGAGCATCTACATGGCCAAGAAGACTGAACAGAGCTCAAAATGTTTCTTGCCAGTAGCCTTCATGGAAGACACAGCCCTGTGGGTCTCAGCACATGTTGCTCTGCATCTTCTGAGCACTTCTCATGAGTGGGTTTTTGGCTCAGGTGATAACAAGGTGCTCGGCCCTTCTTGTAAGAGCCACACTTCCAAGAGAGTGCAATTCTTATTTAGGCATCACAGCAGTGGCTGGATTACCAAAATCACCTGCCTGGCTGGGCAATCAAACCTGGACAGAAATATCACTAAACTTCTCTGTACTGGGCAACATTAAGCACAGCGCAAAGACAGCAAAGCAACTGAGGGAAACTTTTTGAGCCTGGATAGTGCAATGTTCAAGGTAGGTCTGCTGGTGGGAAATGGGAACGTGGGAGATCGCTGTGGACAGCCCACATGCATGCAG
>NW_010573456.1:0-700 GCF_000687285.1 Phaethon lepturus
TAACAGTTCTGACAGAGCACCAGCTTCATCTTTTTTACCCCAAGACATACTGGCAACTACTTCATTAACAAAGGAAATGAAATGCGAGACTGCCAAACCGCATAAACTAATTAGAATGGATGTGTCCCCCATATTGCCATTTACATGTAAGCCTCATATGCTAACACAGTAGTTGTTGGTACTCTAAAAATCCCATCATCTTTTCCACCATCTTTGTGTTACTGAGCAGAATATAAGAATATTATAATATAAGCAGTAATAAGAAACTGTGCTGAGGCATTCCTCCTACACGCTTCAGAGGAGGGGCCATTTTATGAATTTCACAGGGGTTTTTTTCTTTATTGCCTTCTGTAACATGATGACTTTTCAAAAGAATATAATTTCATTCCTGCCAGTGATATTTTATTGAAAAATACTGCCTGCTGCAATCTTATAATTGACCTTGATTTGGGACAGAACAGTGTTTTCAACACTTACTCTTTTGAGTGGGAAAGGTTTCCATCTTAAGGCAAGAGATGCAATTAGACATGACCTTGGGTTAGAGGGTCAGACCTGCCTTGTCCCATGCATAGTCCAGAATTGCAATAATAATAAAATGATCCCTTTATAGCCAAAGGTACTAACAATATTCAAACCAAACCTGTGAAGTTACAGGTTCATCTGCAATAGAAATTCCAGTATTTTCCTTGACTGAGGGAAG
>NW_010573457.1:0-701 GCF_000687285.1 Phaethon lepturus
TTGGTGTCTGCAGGGTTTTTTCTCTCACATACTCTCACTTCTCTCTCCCAGCTGCTGTTGCAGAGCAGTTTTTAACCCTTCTTAATTATGTTATCACAGAGGCACTACCACCATCGCCGATTGGCTCAGCATTGGCCAGTAGTGGGTCCATCTTGGAGCCAGAGGAACTGGCTCTATCGGACATGGGGGAAGCTCCCTGGCGTCCTCTCACAGGACTGCTCTCTCTGAATATGAGGTAACAGCAAGTGCTAGATCGCATTTCTCAATTTTTCTCTGCTACAATTCATTAATTGAGGTTTTAACTTTTATTTTATAAATTTTTCACTTCTTTTTTTCAACTGTGTGTGCTTTTTTATTTTTAGTCAACACATAAAACTCTCCGTTATTTCTTTTCTGTAGAAACACTGTTTAGATAACAATGACGTTATTAGGCTATGTGTTCTGGTTTAGAGCTTTACCTTTGTCTGACAAGTACAAGTGGTTGTTTTAACCAGGACTTAAATATGTAAAAGTTCTTGCAGGAAAATTACATATGCATAAATTGGGTAATGCAAACATCTGTTTGGTGGAATGGCAAAAATAAGAAAGTGAATGCTAAAATTTATTCAGTTTAAATTCTGTATTTTGACAGTATAATATTACCCTTATGTTTAACAAATAACAAATAAAGGAAAATATATAAGGAAGCAAGTGAAAACTTG
>NW_010573458.1:0-699 GCF_000687285.1 Phaethon lepturus
GTTTCTGTGATTCTGTGATTCTGTGAATTGTCGTACAAGAACATCCCACCATGCTCAAAGATTATCACAGCTAAGCAAAACATTTTTGACAGTTAGTTCGTACTTGAAAATAAGAATTGTTTGAGTTAGGTAGGTACTGCTAAACTATCACACATCCATGGTTTTGAAGATTTTGTATTAAGTGCTTCTGAGTGGGTGCTGAGTTACAGGAAAATCAATATAATACACGCTTTTTGTATTCTTTTTGCAAACTTGGAAATAATTACTTTGATTTTAACAGTTGTTTCTCTTGACTTTATTTCTTCTAGCAAAGGTTGGTTGACAAATTGGTTGACATATTGCTAAGTGTGTCTCTAACTCGGCATCAGCCTGCAAGTGCAGCTTTTATCAAGCACAGACAGCTGACCTTCCCCTTTCTCAGCAGTCTGTTCATTTCAAGATGTCTAGAGACAAAGCTGACAGTGGGAGGCAATCTCAGTTAAGTGAAATCTGTTTATGGTAATAAAACTGTCCCACTGAAACAGTCCTTGGAGTTGTCTGAGTTTTAAAAATCTTTTCAGTTATTTTATTTATCTTTGCCAGAATAAACAGAAAATAACTGGTAACAACTTGCCTTGCCTGATACATTAAGTTGGTCTGATGTATCTTACATTAAATTGCAGTAACATTAGACCACCAAAAAAAATTATATTTTATATT
>NW_010573459.1:0-702 GCF_000687285.1 Phaethon lepturus
CAGTGCCAAAATACAGGTTGCAGTGAGCTAAAGACTGAGATATTCTTTGAGTTGTAAAACTCAGCACACTGTAACAGTCCTATCCTCAGCACTCAGACAGATACCGCTGAGCTTAACTTCGCGGAGAGATGATCCCAGCCCCATGAGTGGAACATCGCACTCCTGCCTCATCTCTAGCCCCTACAGACCACACTTCAACCTTCAAGAAGAGCAAAACTTAAGGGGACTCCAGCAGGGCTGCATGCTGCTGCTCAGATACAAGGCACATCCATTCCTTTCCCAGGAACTTGACCCCAAACGCAAGTTAAATACACTTACAAAACTCTGGCCAAGTCTGTGTTGAAAATGCAGCTTTTCAGCTGTGCAGATGAAACAGCATTTTAAAACTGTTCTAAGGACAGGCTGTCACTTACGGTGCAACCATTCAAATATACTCTTAGGAACTGTAACATCATCTTCATTACAGCACCACTGGAAGCGAAGAGCATCCTCTTGAAGAGCATCACAGATGGGTGAACATCTCTGGCTGCTCTGAATCAGCACGGACGTCAGCAGAAGTGCTCTCCACAACACCGTGCCCCATGATGGCATGTGCTGGGTAGTCTCTATAACACTACAATGCCATTATTTGACAGCCTGATTCCCTGTATGTCAGGAGCTTTTAAAAAAGTAGATTATAAGCCTTGCGGGTAAAGACATTCT
>NW_010573460.1:0-702 GCF_000687285.1 Phaethon lepturus
CAAAACAAAAAATCCCCAAGATTTAATAAGGACTCTACCTTCTGAGAGTGATTTGTTAGGGGAAAAATGTCCTCTTTTATTTCAGTAGATGGTTTAAAAACTTGCAGAAAAGTAGAGCTTTTCTGTGATGGTCTCCAGCACCTGCTGGTGTCCAGCAGATGGTGCTGAGGAAAGCAGATGTTTCTTATAAATAAAAACAATAGTGGGTATTACTTGGGTATGCTTCTCCCCATTGTCCAGTGCAAGCCTTATTGTCTCTGCTGCACACATGCCAAGTGTATGAAGGAACCTTCCTCAACAGTCAGCCACTGGAGCTGGAAAGCTTATAGCTCTATTCCCCAACCAGGTATGTAACCTTCTGTGGGGAATGTTATGCTCTGCGCTTGATTTAGCTTACTGTCATAGACCTTCACTTACTGTAAAACTGCAAAGCCAGCTATAGGTATTTTGCAAAATGCATCCTATGTTCTAAGAGATAGGGGTTGGGCTGGACTAGCACAGTTTTACCCCCAAAGCCATGCCGTTGCCTTGCACAGATTTACCAGAGAGGTTTCTACCTCTGGCTTGTACTGACAATGATCTTATTAGCTGGCTGTACAATACATTGCAGGCAGAGCTGAACAAGTAGATTAAAAAATTTGAAAGCACTTGTGACATCAAGGGATAGATGAAATCATCAAGACAATCGAATCATATTTGCAG
>NW_010573461.1:0-703 GCF_000687285.1 Phaethon lepturus
AGGGTCTTCCTTGCTACCCTTTTTAAAAATGTGTGCATTTTCCAGCCATCAGATCCTTCATCTGACTGCCACAACTTTTCAAATTTCAGAACACGTCTTATCATAAACGTTCATGAAATTAAGAGATGTTAGACCTTGGTTTCCTAGTGGGCTGCACAAGATCCTTATCTCATACCTAGGTGGAATTATCATGCATGTAGATGAACCTTCACTTGGTAGGTTTGCAGGGCAGAGACACGAACAAGGTGCTGGTGTATTACTATCAATCAAAACACTACCTCTACAGAGCAGTAGGAAGAAAAAACTCTACCCCAAACCCCACAGCCGAACAGAGTAAGTGTTGGTAGCGGGGTATCAGCTCTACATGCAACCTCCTTGGACTTGCACAGGTCAGCAGGTAGTAGAGGGGACTTTCTGGATAGATACTGAACCAAAGAAATTAAAAAAGAGGAGATCCTCCAAGACTCCAGTAATTTCCAGTTCTCCAGATCAAGAGCAGAAATATTCAAATTTGAAGTAGCTACTGCAAAAGAACATTTTCTACTCTTGAATCTTCGCATACAAGAAATCTATAAAGCCCATATAAATGAGAAAAACATGCTGTTTGCAGTTCTCTGTCAAGAGACAAAATTTCTGGTGCCCAGTGTAAACTATGAGCCCCTATTTCTCCTGCAACAGAGGAGCTGAAGCACCTGCAAATTGT
>NW_010573462.1:0-703 GCF_000687285.1 Phaethon lepturus
ATTTGAATTTTTGAGGAAGTATTTTCTAAAAGGTTTTTAAGAAAACATAATAAATTGGGATCTTAAATTTTATATAGTAATTTTTCTAAATAAACTTCTTGTAGAGGTTCCCAAATTTACTCTGCTTCTGCATTCCCACAAACAAAGGCCACAACAGCAGCGTGGCCGCAGAACGTGTACCGGCACAGGAGGCACTTGGTCACTTAGACAACTTGCACACATGACAGACATGATGCTGTTTGGAAACCTCTGCATTAGCAAATATATTCAGTTAGAATTTAGATCTATCTAGCCAGCCCCTTTAAATGATTGTGTTAATGAAAAACAAGTATTTAGCAGTTACTTTGAAAACAGACAACTTTGCAATATGTTAGGCATATGACTGGATGCCAAGGATACTGATGTTTCACCACACTGATTACAAGAACCTCTACAGCCTTGTACCATGCTTCTGTATTTCTTAAATTATTTCATTAAAAGCATATCAGCAAACTTCTGTCATCCTAGCAGTGGATAAGCAGCTTGTTAAGAGCCGTCCCAGTGCATTTCAGTGGAGTATCTGTCTGTCCATCCATTCATCCCAAAGGTTCTTTAGCGTGGGACCACTCAGCACTTTTTCTTCTTCACACACAATTGTGAGACAATGCTTGGATATCTTAATGACATTAAGGTTACTATGGTGAGATTCAAAAATGATTTTTTT
>NW_010573463.1:0-704 GCF_000687285.1 Phaethon lepturus
TACCTGGGTAATCCTCAGAGACATGCACTGAGTAGGATACACTGTAAAAAGAAAAAAAAGGAAACAACAGAATTAATAACAGCAACATTAACTGCTGGCATAAGATTCTTTTCTTATTCCTGTGTTATTTTATGTTTATTTATAGGTTCCTGACAGTTTACAGGACAGAAGGTAGCAGCTATTTTGATGGCTTTTGAAGCGTGCAGCTAAAAAAAAAGTCATGCCCATTTTGAAAGCTTACTTTGCTCAACTGGCACATCCCTATTTCAACCTTTGTAAAAAGCCTATCAAGACTGCATTATATTCACTTCAGAGTAATATTTCACAATGTCTTTACTTATGCTTAAAAAAAAAAATGTTGCTCTTTGTACATCAGAACTAGAAAAGCCCAGTTTTCTCTGCATCTGTTTGTGGGGTTTACTCAAGGTTCAGTAGTGCTTCTGTATGTTCGTGTTAGTCTCAGCAAAGGCTCTGTACGATTTGGACTCCTTCCTCTTGTCAGCCCCCCATATTTATAACACTCATGGCAATCTTATTTGACACCTCTACCTCTTTGTCAAGCTGAGTTCAAATCAACTTTGAAAGAGCCATGGTCACAGTAAAGGGTAGCTTCACTACATGGATTACCTGAATATGTTTCATGAGAAAATGGACATAGAAACATACTGTCCCAGTCCTCCAGCTCAGCCCACATGTGCTTTCCC
>NW_010573464.1:0-704 GCF_000687285.1 Phaethon lepturus
TTGCCCAGGGACACGTATGTGACCCGGGGGGGGGACGCACGGAGCCCACGGGGACACACACGTGACCTGGGGGAGACACACAGGGAGCCCACGGGGACACGTGGAGCCCGTGGGGACACACGTGTCACCCAGAGGGGGACACACGTTGCCCACGGGGACACACATGTGACCTGGGGGGGACACATGGAGCCCGTGGGGACACACACATGACCTGGGGGGACACACACAGGGCCCACGAGGACACACATGTTGCCCGAGGGGACACATATGTCACCCAGGGACACACATGTCCCCGGAGGAGGACACGTATGTCAAGGACACAGACATGACGCAAGGGACACACATGTCACCCGGAAAAGGACATACGTGTCACCCAATGACACACATGTCACCTGCAGGAGGATACATGTCACCCAGGGACACAGACGTGACACAGCGGACACACACGTCACCCCCAGGAGGACACACATGTCACCCAGGGGCACACGTGTGACGCAGGGGACATGCATGTCACCCACAGGAGGACACGCGTGTCACCCAGGAGCACAGGCGTGATGCAGGGGACACGTGTGTCACCCACAGGAGGACACATGTGTCACCCAGGAGCACATGCGTGACACAGCGGACACGTGTGTCACCCACAGGAGGACACACGTGTCACCTGGGGCACACATGTGATGCAGGGGACACGTGTGTCACCCGCA
>NW_010573465.1:0-703 GCF_000687285.1 Phaethon lepturus
CTCTGTTTATAGGCACAGAGGCAAGAGGCGATCACAGCCTTAATAATTTATATTAAATCCTTTGCTTTCTGGTATCTTTGGCCATGATTCTTTAAGCGGCAAACCACTCATTTGCAACAAATTAGGCTTTTGAAAAACCTCACCCAGAAGATTTAAAGTAGGATATGTGACCAAATTTAAGACATTTTGAAAGATGTTTTAAATTTATTGAAATTGACCTTTTCCAATACACATTTTGAGAAATTAGCACTTTCCTGTGCAAAATGATTATGCCGGTCATCTTCTGAGACTCTCTACCACTGTTACATCCTGCCTTTCGCTGTGAGACGTTGCAAGTAGGACTTGAACTTAATAGTTCTGCTGTATTCTGCTTACATAATAATCCCAGGTAAAATCTCTGCCAAAATGGTGGGTAGGCAACTGAGCAGTTTGGTTTTGAATATAGCGTTTTTTCCGGGACTTGCTGATGACCGGGCAGGACTCTTACCCTGCCGTGGCTGACAGGACAGACCAGTCACTGCTCACGCACTGCTGACCCAGGCAGGCACAGTGACTGTCACATGCACACTTGGACATGCCCATTAGGTTTCATGTCAATATAAGAAATAATTTTTTTTACAGTGAGAACAACTGGAACAACCTCCCCGGGGATGTGGTAGAGTCCCCATCACTGAAGATTTTCAAGATGCAATTGGACAGGGTG
>NW_010573466.1:0-701 GCF_000687285.1 Phaethon lepturus
CAGCAGTTTCCTCATCCCTCGGATGACCTGCATCATCTCTTTCCAGTAACCATGTGGCAGATGCATCAAGTAGCAACAGCAGGGCCTTCAGGGTGGTGACAGGGAGAACCACCTCCACTTTCTGCTCAAGGAGCTGGTGCCCAGGCTCCTCTAACTCAAAATACCTGTGGACCAAGACCTCTGCTCACTACTTGAGCTCAGTATCTGCCTGCTGGGGCAATGCTTTGAAGGACAAATTGTCACACCACAAGTGAAGTGGTACACCCCGTGCTGTCTTTCACAGATCTCCCTCCCATAAAGATGCTGAGAAAGATGAGGGAGAACAACCAAAAGCCCTAGTTTCCAGATTTGCTGCTCTGACTCTGTGACTCCCACCTGAGCCTCACAAGTATGCAGAAGAGACGAGAGAAACTGCCCGCCCTTCTCCCATGTCCATGCCAGGACAGTGTCTATTGCTCAGCCACTCTGCATCTCTCGCTCTACTCCATAACTTTTCCCTTGTCCTTGAAGGAATGCAGTTGGAGAGCAAGTCCTCGGGGACAGAGGGCGAGCAGCGGCACAGCTTGTCTGCTCTAGGAGAGCAGATGCCCACTTGTCCGGCAAGACCCTGGGAGACATACCCTCCAAAGGAAGGGGCAGAAGAGCTGAGGTGTCTGCTCTTCCTTCATCTCTGGTCCTCAAGGTGCCCTCTCCTCCAACAA
>NW_010573467.1:0-707 GCF_000687285.1 Phaethon lepturus
CGACAGCCCCGGGCAAGGGTGCCCCTGCCTCTGCCTTCCCTGCACTGACTCGCCACAGAAGCATCAGAACAAATGAAGTATTTTCCCTCCTGGAAAGTCCCCGGCCCCAAAGCACATCCCTTGCTGTGAGCCTCCTCGGGAGGGTCCCCGCGCCGCTCACCCTGGGACGTCAGTGCTGATACTCGCCACCAGGCATGGAAAAGCTTCCTCTCTCTGGGAGTGGGAGACAAGGAATGGTGTGAACGCCCACAGCTGCGGAGGCACCTGGGCAGCCCTTTGGGATTGCACTCGGTGATTCCCCGATATTATCCGCAAAATGCAGGACGTACACCTACGCTATGCAGGGGTGGGAAAGCGCCCGCGCTGCCTTGGCATCTCGAGCACTAGCATGGAGGAGCAATTCACAGACACTTGTCTCGCAAGAGGCTGGTGCTGGGGCTGTGTCACAAGCTTGGGGAAACTTTCATGAGTGTTGAACGATGATAAAATGCAGTGTTGGTATCGGCTGCACCCCGCTCAGCGGCAGTCGGTGGGAGACTCGTCCCCAGCTGAGCTGCACCGGTGCGCACACCAAGCCGTAACACGGGCTGTGCTCAACTGGGAACGTCGTGGCAGCCAGAGAATAAAATGTCATGGTCGTGCAATAGACATCACAACCAAGATCCTGAGTAAGGACGCATCTGAAGATGAAGTGCATGAGACAAGAA
>NW_010573468.1:0-703 GCF_000687285.1 Phaethon lepturus
CGCCCGAGTAGGGCCGGCCCGGCCCGGCCCGCCTGTTTTGACTAAGACTTGAAACCACCGGGTAAAACCAGACGGGCCTTCCCTCCCGTCACGCTCCTGGGGTTTAATGTCGAGTGGAATTTAGGCACTTGGCAGTCCTGCGTGGCTGCGAGAAGAAAGAGGTGTACCTGGAAAAACGCCCTAAGCTGTCGATAGTTTTTGTAACGAAGCAGTACTGGCCCCAAAGCGGAGCCTGGAGCTGGCTTCTGAGGGCTTGTTTTTGTTACACAGTCTTTCCTGCAAGCCACCTGCCAAGGACAGTCTTCTGCAAAAATAAAAAATAAAACTGTCAGACCATATGAGGTGGGGGAAAAGCTGAGGCCATGGAGAAAAGCACGTGGAAAATAAATGCTTGCAAGCTTGTTTCATACTGGTCTTACCAGACCTCTCTGAGAACTGCATTAGAAATACATACCTGGGTATGGCTGTTCGTGTGCGATTTCTGCAAGCACACTCACACACACAAAGCTAAAATGTAGAATCATGGAGCAAAACAGTTCAATGAAAGGATTATTCCCTTGTTTACATGAGCTACATCTCTATACAATATTGCACAGTACAGTGTCGTGCACTGTTCCGTATAAGAACTACTTATTAGCGCATGTTGTAAAGTAAGGACTTAACCTCTGGTCGATGAATATCACAGAATCACAGAATCACTAGG
>NW_010573469.1:0-705 GCF_000687285.1 Phaethon lepturus
CCCTTGCAGGCCGAGCTTAAGCGCGTGGGGGTTCCTGCCCCAAATACTAAGTCCGGGCCCAAGCAGCGCGTCGGGGCGTTGGGCTCAGGCGGTTTTGCCCGGCAGACAACTGGGTTCCTCCAGCAGAGAGGGAGAGGCGAGACACGGAGAGCTGCGTCTCCCCAGAGGAACCCCGGGACCTTCTGCTCCCGGAGCTTTCCCTTTACACGGGGAGGAAGGGGATGGAGACCCCGAAACTCCGTCTTTCCGTGCTTACAAACATCATTCCGCTTTCTGAGAGGTTAAACGTGGCACGGGGCTGTTAGTGGGAGAAAGAAAAAGACACGGGTGGAAAAAGCGTGTACGTCCCCGAGCCGGACGCAGCTCTTCCACCCTCGCGAGCCCGCAGCCTTCTCCGGGGCGCGAACCGCCCGGTTCCCTCAGGTGAGAACAGGGTACGCGGCGCGCTCTGGTATATATGTGCGGGTACGTATATAGACACGTATTCTGTACGCTTCTGCAAAGTACTCCTCATTTGGTTATTATACTAGCTCCGTCTTCCTAAACAGCGTCGCCCGGGAGGCTGGCTCCGCGCGGAGGGCGACGGAGGAGCCCCGAACATTAAACAAGACTGTGTACTCTCTGCAAAGCAAACCTCATGCCCACGCACACCCGGGGGCTGGGAAGCGTAACCTTTAGAGCCTTAGCACATCGGCGGCAGCCGGC
>NW_010573470.1:0-707 GCF_000687285.1 Phaethon lepturus
GGCAGAGCACTGGAGGAGCTCAGTACAGTAGTGGTTCCACAGCTAGGGCCTGAGCCTGCCCTGCTGCTCCTTCGGGCACTGGGGAGGGTGAAGCTGGGAGTGTGATGGGTAACGGTGGCTCCCGGCAAGGAGCAGTGCTGGCTAGAGCTGGTGTCTGGGGAGAGGAGGAGGAGGAGGGAGAGAGGCTGGAGAGCGGAGGAGATGGGAGGGATGGCGAAAGGGGGAAACCACTTGGCTTTTTAGCCCTCTGTGCCCTGGGACATCGCCAGGCTCTCGAGCTGGAGCGCTTGCAAAGGGAAAAGGAGTCCCTTCTTGTGTGTTTTAAATTAAAACACAACACAAAAAATACCCTGTCGAGGAGGTATGAAAATTTAATCAACACTCAGTGCTCTTAGCACCTCGGTAGCAAGCACAGAGCTTAATGTCTCTGCAGCTATTCCTGGCGGTTCCCGGCCGTGCGGGTGAAGTGGGGTGTGCTGGGGGGGCTGCCAAAAAGTCCTCGGCAGTCGTGGCACCGCAGGGCAGAGCCCCTTCCCGCTTTTCCTCTGAAGCGTTAAACGCTGGGTGTTTTAAATGCGATTAAGTTAGCGAGGACTTCAGAAAGGAGGCTTCACGTTCCACCCCGCGAGTTTAAAACCTTCCTAACTTTACGGGAAGGAGCTGTTTTTCCCCAAATGGCTCCCGTTGGTGCCCGAGCCGGCAGCTCG
>NW_010573471.1:0-706 GCF_000687285.1 Phaethon lepturus
CAGCTTAGATGGGCTGGTAGTTACTGTCCAGGATGGGCTTGTTTATGCAACTGCATAAACAGTAGGATCACACGGAAAAAAAACTGTGGGGGATAATTAGGTGGGATGAGCTGGAAGCGTGAGGCCGGGGGGCTGTGGGCAGGCAGGCAGGGCTGCCTGGCTTGCCTGCACTGCAGCAGTGCTCCTGCTGCCACCTCCACCCCCGCGGCACATCGCTCCTTGTGCGCTGCTCAGGGAGCGACGGCTGCAAGGGAGAGCCCAGGAACCCTGCCTGCAGCTGGTCCTCCTTCTCCGTGCTCCGCAGGTGGGCTGCCCTGGCTCAAGCACAATGTCCCCAACACCCTGCAGGGTTCTCAGGAGCGTGGCTCAGCCTCCACATGAAGAGATGGTATGAGCGCTCTAGGAGGGTCTCTGCTGTGGGAAGTAGACCAAAGGGTGCTGTGCTGCTGCTTCATACACTGCTCTGATTAGTGGTGATGTTGCTGTCTTGGTCAAAGCGTGGGAGACGAGCTGAAGCCTCTCTGGAGCAGCAGCAGTGCTGAGATTGGATTCCCATGGCTTGGAGAGGTTGGTGGGCTGCACGAGTGGGCAGTCCAGCAGTGGATAGCAAGGGAAGGGACTCAGCACTCTTCAGCGTCCTTTTCCTGTTCTTCTGACAAAAGGTGCACAGTGGAAAACCTTGCCAGGCAGTGCTGGCAGCAGGTAA
>NW_010573472.1:0-704 GCF_000687285.1 Phaethon lepturus
TACAAACCCATGAAATAGGACAACTTTAATTCTTAATGAATGGAAGAGAAGAAAATGAAGTTTATCTAGGTCACTAAAAGTACAGAGATTTCTTACGTGGCATTACAGCATTTGAACAGACAAAAACAGAGTATTGTTTAGGAGTACACTGTGCCAGCATGTAAATGCTTCTGTAGTTGGAGGCTAGAGATACCAAGATACAGTTATAATGCCTGACAGATCTCTAAGTCAATGGAGTTTTATAACAAAGAATATTTGACAAAAGTTTCCTTTAGACAACTCCTTCTGGGATGGTAGGCAATATTATGACAGTGTAATGAGAAAACAAAGATGACAGGCCGACCTATCATAGATAAGGGAGATGAACAAGGAATGCTTTTTAAACAATAGTGAAGATGCGTTTGTTCACTGTGTGAGTGATCAAAGGCAGTTGTGAATCCTGTGCTGCAGAATACAGGTCCTGGTATTAAACCTTTGAGAACACATGAACAGTATTAATGCAGATATTAGCTCCTTATTAAGGGCACAAAAAGACTAAATTGCTTTTCAAATTTACTAGTCCCTCTTTTTGCATCCTAGTCATAGAGTTCCCTCTTGCAGACTCTGGGAGTCAAAAACCCCCAGATATTTAGGACTTAGTCAAAACATCTTTAAAAAGCTTATTACGGATTCTAATCATATAATCATAGAATCTTTGGGTTGGA
>NW_010573473.1:0-704 GCF_000687285.1 Phaethon lepturus
TTTTTTTTTCCCTCTGATGAATAATTCATCCTTTTCTAGTATCCATGAAAACAAAAACACTGTGCACATAAGAACCCATTAAAAAAGTTAATCCCACAAATGGCTGAACACAGAGAAAATCAGCCTTTGTTTTAAAAGGTAGATTTACTCAAATCTTCTCTAATTTGATTTGCCAGTGGGGTATAATTTAAGTCAAACAAGTTAGCAGCATTACTTGCTATATGAAGGTCTAAATATTTAATAGATTATGAGAACTGCCTGCCCCACAGGATAATGAGCTAAGGAGCACTCATTCTCCATAGTGCAGAGGGTAAGCTAGACCCAACAGAAAGAGTACACCAAATAGAGAGGGAGCTTCTGTTCACAGAAAGCTGACCTGTTCACAGGTCCTCTAAAGCTGGCTTTGGGACCACTTATAGTGCACCTGCTATTCTAAAAAACCCTGGGGAAACTACCTCTTTGAGTAATGATAGTGGCTTTTCAGTAGTTGTAAGGGTTCATGGTCTTCCTGTGGTCTCTACATGTCTGTGAAGATGCTCACAGTGAACGTCTCCTAGCCAGAGCACATGCTCTGGAACATGCAGGATGCTGTGTACTCAGATAATCCTGGTGGGCATCTGCCCATCTGCTCTTGGACAGTCATGTCAGCAGGAGGGGGAGCATCGGTGCCTCTACAGAGACTGCTGCTTCAGAGGATCTAGTGT
>NW_010573474.1:0-704 GCF_000687285.1 Phaethon lepturus
TATTCAGATAGTTTATTGCAACACTGAGGAGACTCTAGTGCCTTGCACTATGCAACTTCTAAAGGAGCTGTGGACGGTAGCTAGCATGCCCCAGGTTGGGGTCCAGGGCCATTGCCTGCAGGTCTGCTGTTCAAACCACAAGTGCTAATCAGGCAGCGGTGGTATGCTGGAGTTTGGCCCTGAGGTGGCCCTTGGCATAGACAGAGCAGCGGCTGCTGCCAGCACAGCAGGAGAGGTGGGAGGTGCCAGCCCTAGTGGAAAGTGACTGTTGGGCATGGCCAGCATGGCAGGACCTGGTGAAGCAGCAGCAGCACCCTGGGTGCCAGCCAGGCCAGGGCTGCTCTACAGGCCAAAGGAAGAGGGCCAGGGGACTGAGCTTCTCCGTGCCTGCTGCTGCTGCAGGGTCTGAATTTGTCAGAGCAGCAGTGCGTGCAGATGTGGAGGCTCATCTGACTCTGACAGCTGCCATGGCAAGTCGCTGGGCAGGTGCAGGCTTCCTGGGTGGAGGTGTGCATGTTCACCCTTGGACCTGCTGTGAACAGACCACTGTCCTCCTTAGAAGTTGCAAGCTTAACATCTGGTTGTCTGGTGGTGTGCATGCAAATCCATGTCCAGTGAAAATCCTGCTGGTGTTTAATTTTTTTGGACCAAAGCTTTGCTCATACTTCATTAGCAGAGGTGGAAAGTGTCTTCTAAAATTTGGG
>NW_010573475.1:0-706 GCF_000687285.1 Phaethon lepturus
CAGCTGTGTTATGCATCAGGAAAAGCAACCCTACTATCTAGCCTGAATAAAGTCCAGAGGAAGAAGGGTTCAACACAGGCTTACTCTGTCCAGCCCAACCTCTGTGTGTGGTCATAGGAGTGATGATTTAGCTTTTGGGCTGACAGCCTGGTTTAACCCCAGCCCGCATTTTGGATACCTGTAACTAGGTGTCAGGAAGACTCCTCTGTTGCTACCACACATGGAGCTGGTTGGAGGGGGTGATTAGGGTTAGACCTAGTTACCCTGTTAGCCCCTTCCCAGGCAGCTTCTCTCATGTGCCACCAGCTGTTACAAATGTGCTCGCTGCAATCAGAGCTGAGCATTTCATTACAGCTCTGCTCATCAAATTATTTCTAATGGGTCCAGAGCAATAAATAGCACCCACTTCTGCTCTGCGGAGCCACCCTGTTAGCCTGCCATGCAATGGACCTGCTTGTCTAAAGAGATGCTGCCCTCAGCAGTTACTACTTGGGGTGGTTGGTCTCCTGACCAGGAGAGCGGAGTTGTTCAGCTCCTCATATGCAAGGTCTCAAGTGGCCTGCATTGCACCAGAGTCTGGAGGCCTCTTGAGAGGGCATCAAAGGACATGCAAGATACTGGCTCTGTTCTGCTTACTTAGGTTTTTTCCTCTCCCTGAGGGAATTGGGTTTTGATGGCTTAAATTCATGTTTCAGTAGGCTTTTTT
>NW_010573476.1:0-709 GCF_000687285.1 Phaethon lepturus
TTTTTTTTTTTAGGATGGGTGGGAATTTTGCGTTTGTAGGGAACGCAGGCACTGGCAACAGGTTTATCCATTGTGAGCAAATAAAACTGGTTATGTCCATCATGAGAGACACATGCACATGGTGTCTAAGGGGAATGCTGGAAAAATGGAGAAGGAACGAACCATGACCAGCAAGGCAACAAGTCTTCTAGACTAACAGCAAAGAAACAAGTCTTCTTTTAGGCTACCAACAAGGCAAGAAGTCACTGTTGTCTTCTAACAAGTTTTCTCTTCTAGATCCAATGAATTTTCCGGGGTTGTGCCTGAGAAATGGCTTTTAAACATCCTGTTTTCAAGTGCTCAGAGCTTTTGGAAAATCGTGAGCGGGTGCACTGACCTCCCTCCCATGTCTGCAGTGTTGCCTGGTGAAAAACTGGGATTTAACAGCATTATGTTGACTGAAAATTGTTGAAGGTGTAATAACATCATGTTGACCAACTGAACCGTTCAGTGTGTCTTTATGGATCCTTCGTAGATTTGCATAATACTGAAGAAATAGGATAAGGGGTGCACGCTGCCACAGTTAACAAACTCTACAGGGTTTTATTCTTCGTTAGGGCTTTAATTTGGTTTGGTGCTTACGCTTCCTCTCCAGTTCTGCTTTTTAAGTCCACTTCCCGTTAACTGAGTCTGTACTTAGGAACTGGGGTCCAAAAACCCAGCTCTGGGC
>NW_010573477.1:0-708 GCF_000687285.1 Phaethon lepturus
TTAATGTTGAACTTTGACAGATCTGTCATTCGGATCCACAAACCATCTTTTGAGCTGAACTGGATTTTACAGAAATAACATGTAGTCTTGCTCAGTGGTCATTCCTCTTGGTCACAGAAACTGGCACCTCCATTCCACTGCAAGTACCTTCCACCGCCACAATACAAACGTACTCTGGGCTCCCTCCTGGAAGCCGTACGCCAAGAGCCAGGCTCACCACAAAAAGCTTTCTCTGCATAAGGCTTTCTGCATACTTGCTCAGAGATCAGGCCTTTAGTTTTTGCTTTTGAGAGCTAACTCAGCTTTAGTATTACTTTTCAACTTAATATCCTTCCGTCTTTGAGCTGTTTAATGGATAACGCAAAATCGATTTATCTATTTTTTCATAAGTAGACAAACATTAAAAGACACTTGAACAAGGTCTTTTTGCCTTGCTGCAAAGTCCAAGAAGACTATCAGATAAGGCTCACCCAAAATCCTTCCATGTCAAAGAGAATATTTCTACTGGCTGGACTTTAATACTGAATGTAAATTTGGGATCTAGTCTCAATACAAAGGAGAGTGCAGCAATTAACCACACAACTACACAGCTCTCCCTGGCAGCGCTCATTGGATTTGAAACTGCAACGTTGCATTTGAGATTTCTGCATCCAGTTACCAGTTATCAGAGGCAACCAATCTCTTAAAACTGTACTGGTTAAAGAAAAC
>NW_010573478.1:0-704 GCF_000687285.1 Phaethon lepturus
GTGTCTAGATTTGCAGCATTGCTATTTTTGAGTTGTACTGTGGCTGAACCTTTACGTGTCACATTCCAGGGCCCCTCTAGATGCACAGCGTGCAACCAGAGTGTGAATCACGTAAGTTTTCACTCCATTCCTGAATTCCAAGTTCCAACTGTCCACAGTGAGGCAAACTTCATTCATTCTTGGGCTCCAATAAATCCACAAATTCCTACTGTGTTGTGGTGGGACTCTCCAGCTTGTTTGTTTTAGGGACCACAACCACAGACAACAAGAGCAACACCGCATCATTTGGCTCCTTCTACAGTTCTCCATCAGTACAGCAGAAAATCTTGCAAATTCAGACACTGCTGGTCACCTTTATACATATCATAATTGTTGCAACACAGTTTCCCACATTTTCCTTGTTCATCCTTTTACAAGTAATGTAGCAACAGAAGTTCTTCTTGTGCCCTTCACATCCCTTGCAAAGCTGAACTTGATGTGAGCACTGGCTTTCCTAACGCTGTCCCTACACACCCTGGCAATGTTTCTAAACCTTGTTTTGTAGCCTGTTCTTACTTCCATTACCTGTGTGTCACCTTTTTGCCTTGGAGCTCTGTCATGAGCTCCCTGCATAGGCAAGTCAGTCTCCTGGTAGGCATACTTTTTTTCCCAGAGTATCAGGATGAGCTGTTCTTGCACTGGGGAAGATGCCGTTCTCAAAGACC
>NW_010573479.1:0-707 GCF_000687285.1 Phaethon lepturus
AAGTTATTTCACTCTGAACTGAACAGGAAAACAAAAACAGACCTCTTAGATCCCTATCCCCATGGTTACTTGCAACTAATGATAAAAGGATGGTCACAGTGGGTTTTATCTGTCATTTGACAACACTTCCAGTTACCCACTGGTCAGATAAACACTAAAATTAGACACTGCGTAGAGGCCTGGCTTATCAGAGCTATCACTCCTCTGTCATTGGGTCCTCTTGTCCACAGCTTTTGTAGAGCCATGGTAAAACAGTCCTCTTTATCTCCCATTGCATATACATAACGTGCAGCACACTCATCAGCTAGTCACAGACATGTGGCACATGAAAGAGGAGCTGGGCATGACCTTCAGCATCAAAATCACCCAGCTCCATGGGTGCAGAGCAGTATGGCAGCCTGCCTCCCTCAGTGAGGAGTGAGGTTCTGCCAGCCACAGAGATCGTCTCCTACTATGGACACTACCCTTCACTGTCATCACTTTTAATTGTGATTCTCCTGCAGCAGCATCAACTACTCGTATGAAAATGGTAACGACAAGACCAAAACATTTGAAACCAACTTCTTGTATTCTACATGAAAGTGAAAAATATGTGCTTTCCTCCAAACTATGCTGCTTTTATTTTTTTCCCCTTTTAGCTTAATATTCAGCTGTGGTTTTTGCATCTCCTCAGAGTCGAGCACAACATGTCTGGTTCCTCACTGGAC
>NW_010573480.1:0-707 GCF_000687285.1 Phaethon lepturus
TTAGATTTACTATTTACTGTTACAAACTATGGAGAATTTTGACCCAGTGGTAGTTTGGAGCACTTAAAACTTGCTGAGAACAAAGGGAGGATCACAGAAGGAGCAAGAATTACAGTCCATAAATGCTGTAAATGTTCTGAGCAAACTTTACTGCTGGTTCGACAGGCTTTCCCCCTTGTAAGTAGCATTATGGCTACTGAGAAACCTAATTGCCACTAGGAACAAAATAATATTCCTCCTCACTACCCATTGCTCTTGATAGCACAAAGCAAACTTGAAATGAAGGTCAAATCATTAATAGCCTTGCCAAGTCAAATTTGTGCAATGGCTGCAAAGCAGCTGGAGCCAAGGCATTTTAGGAATGTCTGAAGATCACTATTGGAGCAAGCAGAATATTCATTTTTCATTCTTACTTTATAATCCCAAGGATCACAGCAGTTGATCAAGTCCTCAGAAAGACCTTCATTTGTTGCACTCCTGACAGGCAAAATAAGCTTGGACTGTAAAAGCCTAAAAAATCCTGCACAGAAGAATCAAAGTTCTTTATTTTAATCTTTTCTGACATTTTGCCTAATAAACGGTTGTTAAAAAAACCTGTTTTTTTAAGGTCAGTCATTGTTGCTTCTTACCTTTCATCTAAAATACACTAGCATTTTTTCGTTTACCCTACTTATTTTATCAATTCGAGAAATTGGGGGGGGGGGGGG
>NW_010573481.1:0-709 GCF_000687285.1 Phaethon lepturus
CTGCTCTAAGAATCTGTTATCATGAACAGGTGGTACAGAGGGTCTTATGCCTCCGATTTGCGGTTTTCTGACTGCCTGGCAGGCATTGTATCACCTTCTGTTTTACAGTAGAGCTAACTATTTACCTCACTGCAGCACAGCTAGCAGCAGCTAGAAACAGAAAAGCACAACAAAACAGCAAACAGTGCCCTCCGTGAGCACAGCAACATGCTTTAATGGGGACTTCTCATGTACAAAAGGATGTGTGTGTATATGTGTACATATCTCAGCTTGTGTATAATGAATGTTAGAACAGATGCCTGCAGACCTTTCAGAAGGACAGCGCTGCGTACTACATTTTCTTTATGGGGTGTTTTGTGCTATGAGGTACGACAGCTAGCCATATGCTGGCGTAAATTGCTGGTATAATTGCCTGGTGATTTTGATGAAGATTTAAGTGCGCAGAAGCTTCCATGTCTTAAACTAACGTGAGGTAATGCATAAAGGCTGTATTTCTCATTATCTTCTCCTAGGTCATATTCCATCCCTTACTAATTGGCGCTATGGGTAGGTACCTCTTTTTGAGTTACAATAACGTTTACAGCCTTGTCTTGATAATCTAATGTACAGCCAGGTCAGACTCCAAATGCAAGGTGCTTTTATTCACACTTCTTTTCCGTAAGTGTCTGAACTGGCACTACAGTTCCACCTATCTGCTGGTGCTTTTCCA
>NW_010573482.1:0-705 GCF_000687285.1 Phaethon lepturus
GCTGGGGTTTTGCACAGAAACCTAGGAGGGCTGTGTTATCAAGGCATGCTGTGTCCACAGCTTAGGCAGTTGCCTGGCACACAGGCAGAGCTGGGACGGGACAAGTGGTCTCTGATGGAGCTTGTTGCTCCACAGAACTTCCCTCACAGCTCACGGGCCCTGGGGAGTCATGTCTCAAGGTGTAGCAGCTCTCCCAGCCAATCCAGAGACTTACACCACCTTTCCACAGCTCTGCAACCAGTGCCCTAGTTCTACCAGAAACCTCCTAAACACAGTCCCATACTCAATACATACACAGGAAAGGAGTACACACACTTACTTAGGTGGGCATCTGGGCCACGGGTTTACAGTTCCCATCGCCTGCTGTGGCAGAATGTGGGCCAAGGGGCTGTTCCTGCATGTTGTTTTGCAGGGGTCCTCTGGGGTTGCAGGCATGTAGATGTGTGCAGCAGTGTAGGCACCCTTTTGCCTGGACTTTTCTCCCAGACTGTGCTGGTCCTGGGACAGGGTGTGGATGTCCTCATGAGCAGTGGGCTTGGCAGAGTGCTCTCCCCTTCCCTGATGATCTGTTCAAGATCGCTGCGGTAGGGGCACACACACCATGCCACCTGTGAAGCATGGTTGTCCCACCTCTTCAAGAAGATGGTTTTCATCTGCTTGAAATGAATGCAGCACCCCTTGTCATTCCTCTCCCACTTGGCAGCA
>NW_010573483.1:0-711 GCF_000687285.1 Phaethon lepturus
AGGCCTGTAATGCTTTGAAGGATTGCCTTGAAGTTACCCTCCCACTGCAGCCTCTGAGCAGTAGCAGTGACTGGGAGGTCAAAAACCTCCTAAGAGGATTTTTGGTGTTTTGTTGTCTAACTCCCCTTTCATGAAATTAATAGTAGGTTGTGGCAGAAGAATCTCATGCCAAAGACTTGAGTCTGTATATCCTGAACTTTGTAGTGAAGACCAGAGGATATTGCTGCACATCATGGGTCTCATATTAGTTAAGAGACCAAAAGACATGTGTGGACATTGTGATCAAGTTAGACTACAGCCACAAGTGTATATTTACAGTTGCATTCATTCTTTAATGCTCTGAGCTTACCTGAATACCAGGCTGTGCTTCATTGATATTGATTTATGTTCCTCATATAAACTTTAAAGCCCTACAGTGCTTTGCTCTTCAGTGTTTTTCCTCTGACCTTTTGATTTTGCTCTTCCTCTGAAAGGGCTATAGCATTCTTCTACATTAAATCTCACAACTCAGTGCGGGGGGTTGTTGTTGAACAAAACAAAATGTTAATCAAATACAAACTATTGATTTGATTTTTTCATTGCTGACATTTTTAAAACAGAGAAGAGAGATGAAGTAGTATATTATGACACTTATGAAACTATGGAAGCCATGCTTGAAAAAGAGGATATGGCAACATCTGTACACTTGCAAAAAGAGGAGCTGCAAAAGTT
>NW_010573484.1:0-710 GCF_000687285.1 Phaethon lepturus
TAACGGTGCTGGGGGGTTGTTTGGGGGGCGAGGAGTGTCTGTCAGCCCGTACAGCAGCAGCAGTAAGGTAACTGCAACACAGGGTCTCTGTCTCTTGGAGGGACCAGGGTGTGAGATGGTGGATGTGGTGGTCTGAGAACATTAGACTGAGTTGCTCCATTTCTTTTAAATGCCCATTCAGTAAATGTTGTCTTACAAAGCCTCTTTTTAACATCAGTTGGCTGTCTACTACAACAGAAGCACGGCCAAGGGAGGTAGCCCTAGGCAGCCCCCGGTGCCCCGCAATGCCAGTGCTGATGCCTCAGCCCTACCTTAATTACGGCCCTTAGCTAACACGCAGGTCAAGCCACTGACCAGCCCTCAGGTTTCTACCCTGCCCTCCACATCATGGCCTATACAAGATTTTTTTGAACTACCGCGCTGCAGGGACACGTGTGTAACCTCCCAGGGCGCTGGGCACGACGGTTACAGAGCCCGTACTCCGTGGAACTGCGTTGCAGGGCGTGTGATGGGCCGAGCAGTTACTCACGGTCCGGTCACAAAGCGAAGAGGACCATGCTGATACGAGGGCACAGGCTGGTGCTGGGCATTCCAGTATCAATGTACCTGAATGGCCAACTCGTCCTGCTCTTCAGAACACAGTATCGCAATTAAAATAAAGGAATTTTAAGCTAGGAAACACCCACCCTGTTTCATACACAAAATGGCTT
>NW_010573485.1:0-708 GCF_000687285.1 Phaethon lepturus
AAAAAAAAAAATTGTCACTCAGGCCCTGTTAAATATGTTTGTCTAATTTTTCATTCCAGTCCAATCCCATGGGAATATGCTAGGCTGAGATTGTTACTCCTACCACCCAAGTTAACCATGAGCGTTACTGACTGATGTTCCTTCCTCCGTATTTGCCAGAATTTTCACTCTGATGAAGTTTTCCCCCTTTTTGTCCTGAGGAGGATTCTATTAATACCTCCCCTTCTCTTTTTTGGCAGTCTGTTCCGAAACGCTAAATCCTTATTTCCTCAGCAGGGATATAATATCGCCTCTTATTAAAAATACTGAAACACAAGCTCACCCAGAGGTGTGTTTTATTTGACGTGAAGAGATTCAGTAAAAACGCTTCCCTGGGACAGCTAGTGTTTCAGCTGTCCTGCAAGGGTTTGGCAAATGTTTCAAACGTTCTGCTGGACTCTCTGTATGAGATTTTATTAACCCCTTTCAAAAATGGCAAGTTCCACAATTTCCAAGTGCAGATGGATGGAAATTTCCAAGTCTATTGTCTGGAGGCACGGCACAGGCAAAGAGAAAGACTGTGTCTCTTTTGATGAATCGCTGGGGAATGGAGTGAATAAGGATGATAAAAAACTGTGTTTTTAAAACTGGCTGCAGCAGCGTTTTACAAACAGGCAGCAAATTTGGCCTCCTAAGTCAGTGACCACCAAAGCATTCCCATCATCAGCC
>NW_010573486.1:0-710 GCF_000687285.1 Phaethon lepturus
AAAAAAATGTAAGTATCTGTCTTTTCCCTAATATACCGGAATTCTGATCTGCAAGGAAAACTTTAAGGAATAAAAAACTTGTATGACAACATGCTCTGGCCCATTTCACCTTCCGTCCTTGGGCACAGGACCACTTGTTGACACCATTTGTGACAGGCTGCTTCCCAAGAGGCATGTATTACTTCGGCAGAGATACAGAGCCCATCACACATTTCACCCTGGTTTATTCAGTGCCTGCTTACTAATCATAAACACGATCAGAGACAAGAGAGTCTGTGAAGCCACTCAGTCACTACAAATCCAATTTTTCACATATCTCTTCTGTTACAGGAAAAAATGCAGCACCAAGGATAAAACATTTGTTTTCAGTGTACTGTAACCAGTCAACTGGAGCCAAACAAGACAACAGGGGCCTAATTAAAGTCTATTAAGAAATGCTTTTTACAGCTCCAGCTGCAATTTTTAAAAGATGAGAACAAAAGCTTATTGTGTTTCCTTAAGCTGCTTTCAAACACCAATATTAAGCATAGTTGAGGAAGACTGTAAATATTTCTAGCTGACATAATGGGTCAGGGACAACACATTTTTCATTGGTCTTACAAAAATGTTTCCTCATCAGGTATCCCCATCACTCCCCGGTGTATGGGTTTGTGCTTGTTACGTGCGCTGTGCACAAGAACGCTTTTTTCTTGAGGGAGGGAACCCACTGG
>NW_010573487.1:0-709 GCF_000687285.1 Phaethon lepturus
TATTCAAAATTATCCTGCTCTGCTATAGATTATTTAGATTCGGAAGCTGCCACAGGTCTGCTTCATACCAAGTGGAGCTAGGCTTATTCATAAAACTGTATAAATCTTAACATTTGAAAACATGGGATTGCCAAGAATGTTATTAATTGTTATGCACATAGTAGTAGGAACATTTTCTAGTGCAATTTCCACTGGCTGTGGAATCCAGACCCCTTAAACACAGTCCTTTGGTGTTTGGATTTTAGATACTATCTTGTCAGTAAGTTTCCTTCTAACAAAACAGAAGGTTAAATTATCAAATCCGTTGTCTAGATCACTTGGATCCTCCATTACACTTGATATATCTGGGCTTTTTTATGCATAGTGTAGCTTATTTCCTTCCCTAGTGGGAGTTATTCTTCCATCTCTGAAGATCTCATTTTGGGTGCTGAAAATGTATATTGACAACTTTCATGCTTGGTATATATCACTGAGCAGAGTACCTGGAATAATTACAAATTGATTACCTGTACTATGGATATTTTGCTGCTTGCTTCATTGAACTATGTTATACATTCTAAGTGTTTGAAACTGGAGATCAGTTTGGTGAATAACTGTCTGAAGTGTAGTTCTGATAAGATTGAAATAAATGGAAACAGCTGGGAAAACCTTTCCTTTGAACTGGAGTATGTTGAAATTACATTTTAAATTAGCTGCGGGTTTTTTTTTT
>NW_010573488.1:0-709 GCF_000687285.1 Phaethon lepturus
TTGTATTTGTATTTGTATTTGTATTTGTATTCATGATGATTTGAAAGGGTTTAAAAGCTCCTAACTGTTGTTTTATATAACTGCATGATCTCATCATAGCTCTCTGCTCCATTCCCTTACTAGTCCTGTACACATTGCAGTTAGTTATACATTGCCACGAGTCATCAGTCTGTACCTTTATTGTTCATACTTACAATTAGCAGTTCACGTTGTGTCTTTGTTTCTCAATGTCGTGAATGTCCCCAGACACTTTTTAAATCATTTAACATATGCGGTAGGAAACACACGGTAGTTTCTCCTTCTTTCCCATCGCCAAGATAATTAATAACTATTTAAAGCATCTGAGCTTATTTTCTGTCTTAAGCTACATATTTTGAACACACAAAGTAAAAAATGATCCCTTATTAGTATTTGAGACCAGCGAGGAGTCCTTGCACTAGGAAACTAATGAAGGAGGTAATTTCCAGTAAATAGAGAAATGTCTATATCAATGTAGGAGATACCATGAGACTCTTCAAATACTATACACAAATCTGGTCGTACATTCTGGAGCGAAGCACATTCAAAGTGAATTCCAACTGAAGTCAATTTGGAAAAAACCTATTTATTATGACTAGAGGAAAGTAAGATACAACTTTAGAAGGGACTGCAAGCATGGTTTTCTTAAACTAGCAAAACAAAGACTAGGAGGGAATATGACTTCAGTTAA
>NW_010573489.1:0-710 GCF_000687285.1 Phaethon lepturus
TTCAACCTAAAGATTCTATGATTCTATGAAATTATCCTGTAGGCCAGGCCACCTGGACATTTCTTACACTTGAGTGGGTGATGTTAACTCAAATATCAAGAGGCCTGGTTTATATGCAGCATGTAGCAAATGCATCCTTTTGCTTTGTCCTCAGCACTGCTGTAAAGCAGCACCTTTTAGGTAATATCCTTTGCTCACATTGTATATCTTTAAGCTGAAAAAGGGGACGACATGTTTGTTTTGCAGTCACTCTGCATCCCCACCCGTTTACTTTGCTCTTTACTTCTGAGTCCTTATTCACCTCTGTAGCTTGTGTTATACTGGTTATAGTGGGATGACAAGCACAACAAGTTGTTATAATGATCTCCTCTGTTTCTAAGAATGCCTGTTGTGCACAGGGGATGAAAAAATGAGTCTGAAGTGATGATGAGCAGAGAAGGCTGGGAGCACAGACAACAAAGGTAATATATTTATGTTTGGGGGATAAGAGGGGGACAAATATAGCCTGTATACATATGCAAAAGGAAAAAAAAAAAAAAAAAACATCAGTGTGAACCCAGCCCCCTTCTGTCTTGTGCATGGGTAGTAGTGTACAGGGAGTAGAGTACAACAGATATCCTTTTCTATGATTTCATGAAAATCAGGAAGCTTTTGCTAAGTGGTGGCTAAAACATATTCTAATCACAGAATCGCTAGGTTGGAAAGGACCT
>NW_010573490.1:0-710 GCF_000687285.1 Phaethon lepturus
TATATATATATTCAGCTCAGCGTTGTTCTTAATATGTAAATGTTTCGTTTTGAAAGAAGATACCACACAGTCCCACAACATCACCTGAAAAACATTATGCAGCCACATTAAACAAACAATTTCAGTAACAGATTCCAAATCCTATTAGCTTGAACACAGTTCAGTAAAATATTGTGTTAATGAAGCTCTAATCAAACAAGAGCCATGCAATTAGAAAAAAACATTCTCACAACTGAACCTTTTAGAGAACAGCATGCTACAAGCTGGCCTACCTCTCTAGCAACAGGAGAGACGTCAAGGAGAAGACAATGGCAAACACATTTCTATTTGTCAGGAAGCTTCCATCTCCCAACAATTGCCTCACCAGAAATCACACAGTAACGCAGTGCTTTGAGGGAGAGAATGCTGTTAACAACAATATGCCCAAAGGCTATTTTCAGGCTCAGTGGAGTATCAAACAAGGTGAGGCCTATCAGATTAGGACTGAAAGATAATGAATGCACATTAGCCATTTTTCCAATTTCATTACCGTGAAGATACAGTAGACTTAATTCCTTCATGCCTTTCCAAAACACTGGACCTGGAAGATGCTATATCTGAAATAATGATGAAAACTCATCCTTCAGAAAAATTTGATTTATTAACACCTGAGATTATAAAATATCACATACAGGCCAGCTCAATACTGGAATAAATAGAAGTAAATTTAC
>NW_010573491.1:0-711 GCF_000687285.1 Phaethon lepturus
TTCCCATTCGCTTTTGTGTGCACGTACGCATTAGAATGTTTCACCTATACCAAGAATTTAATTGTTTTCTGAAACTGGTACTTGTCCGTACGAGCGTAGCAGTACGAGGCTGTGCTGTTAACTCGTGGTGATTGTTTCCAAACAGCCGATTACAGAAGTTACCGTTAAGTTAACAGAAGCTGCATTAGTTTAAAAATTGACTTAAAAGACAGTGAATGACTCAATGACTCATTAAATCAATTTAAGAATTGACTTAAAGTACAGTAAGTGACTCATTATATTAAGCTATAGAAAGACACCCAATAAAAAGGAGGGAGAGGGGGGAACCTGACAGAGAGCTGCAGTTTAGTGTCCCGATTTATTTTTGTTCAGAATAAAAAGGTCTGATTACCAAAAATGGCTGCAAGGGCATCTACCTGAATATTACAAAATACTCAGGTGGCAAAAGCACCGCTGTGAAGCGAAGAACTATGTCACTAAAATATTGTTCTGGCTTTTTTATCAATAAATGAGGTTCACAATAACGCTTTAGCTGGGAGATGTTTAGTTGCGTACCTGGATACTATTAATTTACTGATATTGAGTAACTGTTCTATATATCCCTAGATTTGTTGAATGTAATGTCTGTATGTTAAACAGTTTTCTATGGTATTTAAAAACTGACATTTCAAAGAGTGTAATAGCATAATGAAATGTAAACTGAAAGCAGGA
>NW_010573492.1:0-712 GCF_000687285.1 Phaethon lepturus
TCCCTAGTTGTTAACACCCATGTATTTTTTGGTGGTGTACAGAAGAAGAATATTTTTCAAAGGCTGTTAGCTCCAAAACCCTCAGTGCTGTTAATATTACGGATGTTTAAAAAGAAAATCAGTTTTAGTGTTTCAAAAGAACAGAGTTCTAGAACAAGTATAAAAAGTGTTGGTTTTAATGTTATTAAATCTGAAAATAAACCAGAGTGGGCTTTTTTTTTTCCTTACACCTGCGCAGGAAAGTAAACAAGTGTCTCCTCTGCCAGGGGAGGTGGCAGAGACAGGATTTGCAACCTCCAGGGAGCTGCTGCAATGGATGGCCTGCAAGATGACCATCCGTGGCAGAGCATCTCCCCCTTGTGTCAAATTGTGGTCTAACCATGCATCTTCAGTACAGCCTCTGCTTTCTGGCTTGATTTTGTACGCGGGAGTATGTTCACAGATCCACAGGGCCTGATGGGATTCACCCCAGAGTAGGAAGGAGCTAGTGGATGTTACAGCAGGGCCCCCTCTCGATTGTCTACCAAAGGTTTTGGGAGTCTGCAGAGGTCCCTGCTGATTGGAAGCTGGCCAATGTTATTCTGATCTACAAAAAGGGCATGAGGGAAGAGTCCAGGGAACTCTACGGACCTGTTAGTCTAACCTCAATTCCTGAAAAATTTATGGATAAGATTATACTGAGTACTATTGGAAGGCATTTAAAGAATAATGC
>NW_010573493.1:0-708 GCF_000687285.1 Phaethon lepturus
GATTCTGTGATTCTGTGATTCTGTGAAATCAACACGCAAGCGGCACTAAGCTGTTTCAGAAGTGGTGCACATCCCTCCCAGGCATCGGGGTTAAGAGAGCCTGGAAGGAGGAAGCAATTGTCGAGGAGCATCCGCATCCCCCAAGAGCCACCGTGGCACAGGAGGGCAGCCCCTCAGCAGACGGAAATTCTCACTCAGGGCAGGATAATTATTGCCAAAACACTCGAAAAATTATTCTTGTTGTGGTCTCCTCAGGCAACCCCCTCAGTCGTCAGCCCCACCAGGCGCGCAGCCACACGCCGAGGCTTTTGTCAGCGAGGCGATGTATATCGCTGCAGCCAGAGTGAGAATAGTTCGATATTTAGATGTGAATTAATCAGGAGAAGGCTCTTTTTGTACGCTAACGACAGGAAGTCAGAACACATTTATTTCACTTAACTCTGGGGAGAGCACAGTGTTTAACCAGGAGCCTGAACGTACCGTTGCCCCGTGCCGGAGGACGGGCACCCAGCCGTGCCCAGCCCTCACCGAACGAAACACCGGCAAACCCCAGAGAAGCACGAGCCGGACTGGTCACGGACCCTGACTGCCACCTCCCCAGGACCCGCGGCGAGTCCCCGGGACACGTCCCCACCCCTGTGTCTGTGAGATCTGGGTGATCCGGTGCCACTCGATCCCCTCGGTACAGCTTGTTCGGCCGCTGGCAGC
>NW_010573494.1:0-712 GCF_000687285.1 Phaethon lepturus
AAGAGTTTAAGTGACCACCTTAGACTCAACATCTAATACTTAGATATACAACATTAGGAGAGATGAATTCAAGCATGAGAAGTGTATGCCAAAACTACTACAGCTTTTGAAATTATAATTATACAAGTAGCACAAAAAAGCTTCATATAGAAGCTGGATATAGATTAAAATGGCTATCACTTCATTGCAAATCTATATCTACAAATGTTAGAACTGAAAATCTAAGACAAGATGTTAAAAATAGGTGTGTCAGGTGTATATTTAGATATTTAAAGAAGCGGTAAGAATTTTTTTTATGTGTGTATACTGAGCAAAGCCGTATGACCTGGAGGGGAGCTACTAGCATTCGGTGCTTTTGAAATGAAGTTACGTGTTGAAAGCTTTAAACCAATGGAGAAATCTATTTTATGCCATTACTATTGTTATTACTGATTTTGGCCTAAAGGTTTTTTATCCTCACATAGGTCCACAATGGAAGATCAAATTTTGTTGCCTTGTTTTATATTAAAATCAAAGGACAAGATTCAGATGTCCTGAAATCTTGCCTCAAGGGGACATACAGAGTCAAGCACCTCAGCCAGGCGTTCATGCTTACATTTGGACAGGCACTTCTCCAGCACCATTGCACTGCCAAGGAGCCAAAATTCACCATGCAACGCACTTGCATGTGCTCAGAAACATCCCAGCCTGCAACGACCACATCTTAATTTTG
>NW_010573495.1:0-711 GCF_000687285.1 Phaethon lepturus
TGTGACCGGCCGCCAGCCGGATTTAACACCAGGATTTTAATACCTGGGGAATGAGGGTGTCTCCTGCAAATGCAATGTGGTTGCGTGAGAAAGGCAAGGAAAACTGCTCCGGTAAAGATGTTAACAGAATTCAGCAGCAGGTGTATCGACATGTAAAAACCTGTAGGACCAACACAGAAAAGTAAAGATTATTTTAAAATGCTGTAAACCAGCCATGCACTTTAACTTCAGTTAAAAAACTGTGAAATTAAATGGATGTAGCAAAATGGACAGTTACAAAGTAACTACTGTACAACCCACCTATAAACTTCCAAAATATTAAAGTGTATGTATGAAGCATAAAAAGCGAAAGAAATAGTAATTCAAACTCTGCATTAAATTATTTTCAATGTGAAATAGTGTTAATACAGGCATCAAAAGAACTGCTTTGTCAACACAATGTGATTACACTGCCATTCATGTTTTGAGAAGAGATTGTATTAAAAAACCACAGACGTTTACCTTACCCTGCCGACGTGCACACCTGTGGTGCTATAAGAAATCATCTTAACTTCTGACCCGTGCACTGGACTTGATCCTGACGGGTGCAGAGTATCACGGAGTCAGTGAAATGGAGTGTGAACTGTTCTCATGAGTCTTCATAGCAGTGTATAATTATTCGTGAATGCACAGAAGGATTCATAAAGGTATGAAAAATGGAAGCGAACAATA
>NW_010573496.1:0-712 GCF_000687285.1 Phaethon lepturus
CTTACCTTCTGAAAGTCACACAAGTGTATGCCTATAAAAAAGTGCGACTGAATAAATATCAAACACACTGCACAAAAAAAGTATTCTGTTCCAAAGCTCTGTTGCCCAGAACAGTAGGTAATGTGGGATTATTTAGCAGAACAAATAGTTTTAGTATGAACACAACTGAGCAGGTAAGTCAAATTACTGGTTTGGGCAGCTGAAATACTATAGAGTTGTAAGAGAAAAAAATCCAATCTTAACTGCAGAAGAACAAGCATATGTGTATGCCAGTTGAGTCAGCAGTGCTTTGGGCATGTGTTTGAATGGCCAGTTAAAATCCATTGGATAAGTCCAGTAAATTATGCTGATACAAAAATTTACCTTTTTTTTTTAAGTCTTGAAAAAATTAAAATAATGTATGAAACCCTTTTTTTCTTATTAGAAATGTTATCTTGTTTCTTATTTATATATTCTGTACTCTGTGTTTGTAAGGCTAAGACCTCAAGACCCACATTTTCAATTTTTTCTGGGAACTTATTAATTTATTAATAGAAACTGAGATTCTCACACAGCCACATGAACCCAGGCCTCAGAAAAACACTGAATGCTGAACAGCTCTACATACACTCCTATAACTTACAACTATGGCACTGGTGGAACTCCCCTGGACATCAGTAGAACCACAGAACCATAGAATATAATAGTTTGGGTTGAAAGGGACCTTTAAATG
>NW_010573497.1:0-713 GCF_000687285.1 Phaethon lepturus
GAAATGCCCTCGCAGGTCTTCGAAACGCCCTTGTGGGTCTTCGAAATGTGGTCATAGGTCTTCAAAACGCGCACGTGGGGCGCCGAAATGCCCTCGTGGGTCTTCGAAATGCGCTTGCAGGTCTGAAACGCGCTCGTAGATCTTTGAAATGCGCTGGCGGGTCTTTGAAATGCTCTTGCAGGTCTTCGAAATGCCCTCATAGGTCTTCGAAACGCGCTCGCAGGGTGCCGAAACGCGCTCGCAGGTCTTCGAAACACGCTTGCGGGTCTTCAAAATGTGCTCATAGCTCTTTGAAACGCGCTTGCAGGGCACCGAAACGCGCTCGTAGGGCGCCGAAACGTGCACATAGGTCTTTGAAACGCGCTTGCGGGTCTTTGAAATGTGCTTGCAGGTCTTCAAAATGTGCTCATAGGTCTTCGAAACGCACTCGCAGGTCTGAAACGCGCTCGCAGGTCTTTGAAATGCGCACACGGGGCACCGAAACACGCACATAGGTCTTGGAAACGCCCTCGTAGGTCTTCAAAACGCGGATGCGGGTCTTCGAAATGCCCTCGTGGGGCTTCGAAACGCCCTCGCGGGTCCTCGAAATGTGCTCATAGCTTTTTGAAATGCGCTCGCAGGGCGCCGAAACGCGCACATAGGTCTTCGAAATGCCCTTGCGGGTCTTTGAAACGCCCTTGCGGGTCTTCGAAACGCCCTCGTAGGTCTTCGAA
>NW_010573498.1:0-714 GCF_000687285.1 Phaethon lepturus
TGGGGCCGGTGCCACCAGGACCACCTGCATCTTCCCACATCAAGCCTTAAAGGGTTTCATTTATTACCCAGCGAAGCAAATTGGGAACTTAATGTGCTTCCTGAACAAGGAGAGCACAGTATATCCACATAAAACACTCATCTGATGATGATCTTGATGTCATTTTAAAGAATGTCATTAATTTTCATCAAAAGTTACCTTCTTTGGTTTTTTGGTTTTTTTACGAGCCCCAAAGCACAACACGCACAGAAGCTAAGATTGCCATGCCCGTAATAAACACATTTCAATTCTCGGCCTCTTTGTACCATCTAAGTTTTCTCGTAGAGCTTACAACATCTTAGGGAAAAAGCTTAATAAGCGATGTCATTTCTTTTAACGCGGTGGTCTCTACCCCATGCAGGTCAGACACAGGCAGTGGTTTAGAAGCTACGCAGCTGAACGCACACCAAATCACCTCACTCTATGGAAATAACCCACAAGGAGAGCAACCTCGCTGAAAAATTACAAAACATTAAGAGATGCCCTCTCCCAATTAAAAACCACTGTTCAATCTCACAGCAGACATCCATTAACCCTTTTTACAACCCATGATTAAAGCGAAAAAAAAAATCCAATGATGTGAGACAGTTAAACGTTGTCTTTACATTATCTTTGTGAGGTTTGTCATTATTTTCCCCAGTACATTAAGCAAAACCATAAGCCGGGGGGGGGGGG
>NW_010573499.1:0-715 GCF_000687285.1 Phaethon lepturus
AGTCGTTTAAGAAAACCTGTGAGTGAAGAGGTGCATCTGCTGTGCTCTGTCTCTGGTAGAAATTAAAAGAAGATCTCCAAACTTTTGACTTTGCAACTAAAGTCAAAACTCATGTTCAGTTAACTCACCTTTAGGTTCAGTTCTTTGAATATGTCCATTGATGTGAGTAACTATAACACACAGTTCCTTATAGCTGTGTTTGGCAAAATTATGAGAAGAAGTCTATTTAGGCAAATAATACAGAAAGTCATAACAACTTCACTTCACTTTTATCCTTTTCCGAGTTCTGGGCTATGCTGCTTCTGAAAATGTAAGTCACAGGATATACATGCTCTGAGAAGTGAAAGACCTGGATTTTATTCTTGGGTTACTTACAGACCTGCTGTATCATCGTAGGAGGTCACTGTACGTTTCTATAAATTATTTTTGTCAGTGGCAAATTCATTTTATATTTTCCTTTGGAAATATATTAAGATCCATAGATAAAAAATGTCTTTTTTGCTGATGCATTGTAACTAAGGCAACTGAATTAGAAAATGCAACATGTGATGCACAGAGATCTATTAAGGGTCTTTAGTCCATAACAGGCTATATGACTATAAACATTGCAGTCAATTTTAAATACAAGCACACTATACAAAAAAACCCACAAAAACAAAAAACAGAACCACCACAGCCAACTGCAAAAAAAAAACCAAAATAAAACAAAAAAACC
>NW_010573500.1:0-710 GCF_000687285.1 Phaethon lepturus
GGTGCTCTGGAACAGTAACCTGCTGCTTCTGTAAATGTTTTGACGTATGTGTCTGAATCCTGTCTCAGAATCCTGTCCGCATCCTCTCTGAATCCTGAATCTCTTATCACTCGAATCTCCCAAAAGCCTAGTGGATGACTTCCTCCTGCATCAAAATCATTACGCTTCCTTCCCTCTCTAGCCTATGAGCTGGGGCGTATACATTACTGGTGTTCCCTCCAGTATGGCATGTGTTTGGGGAAAGAATATTGGACCAATCCTGGTTTTAAAATATAAAATATTGTAGTCAAGATTTTCCAGATTCTTTTAGGGGTCATTACGCTTGTTGAAAGAATGGTTTTATCTCCCCCCGCCCCCCCAAATCCTTTTACACTAAACATCCTCACCTTTGTTTCTTCCTCTAGATGTCTCTTGAGTTCCTCAATCTGTTGGGTAAATCCTTGCTTGCCCCTAGACAGCTGAGAGATCAGAGCATCCTTTTCCTCCACCTGGCGTGAATATTCACCTGGGAAGGGTAAAGTGAGAAAAAGTAACTAGACTATTAATAACATGACAGTTTCTGCCTGTAAAGCCATGTAATCAGGAGCGTCCTGGAGAGGTTACACCAGTTGTCACTCTGTAGTCGGTGGTATGCTCATGGTGTGCAGATCCTCCCATTGCATCTCAGGAATGAGAATGCCTCACCTGATTCTGTCTGCAGACGAGCTCTT
>NW_010573501.1:0-714 GCF_000687285.1 Phaethon lepturus
CTGATGAAACCTTAAGACCTTGAAAATAAAAAGAATATTTTCTCAAAGTTTTGTAAGATGTGACAGGCTCTGTCAAGCATTACAGCTATCACAAGGCTTTAATGATAGGCATAGAGGTTATATTATATTTTGTTTAAAAAATAATTATGCAGCTAGAAAAACAGAAGAATCAAGCCATTGCCTCATATAATATCAAGTTCAAGATTTTTAGAGGAATGCTGCCTTTTGGCAGAGCTTCTGTTGAAACTCTTTTAAAAATGCTGAGAGAAAGAGAAACATTTATTCAACCATGAAGAAACTGGTCTTTAAAAAAGACCTGGAGATTAGCTTCCAAATGTTATTTACTGCCAAATGCACTGTTAAACTCACTGAAGTATATTTATAAGCAGCACTGCATTTCTGGTTTTACAGTACTTTTGTATGTTGCAAACTTTGAGAATAAAATCTTCAGTTTACTTATGAAAAGTATTCCCTGAGTAAATGACATACAGAAGACAAAGTGTATCCTAAAAATATAGTAGACCTATGATTCTTATCATTGTCTTGGTAATACTGATTTATGATGTTCTTTTTGTCTCAAAGTATGTAGGAAAGAGAACAACTTTACTTTAACATTTTTATTTTTCCCTTTCTCTTCCTATTCCAATCAAAGGAAAAAGTTGAAAATGAAATATTGCTTGGAGATTAGTTTTATGTTTGTGTAAAATCAAACCT
>NW_010573502.1:0-715 GCF_000687285.1 Phaethon lepturus
GCTGTTGGTACTGCTGCGCGGGCGGTGGGAGCTGGGTGCTCTCCCACAAGATGTGTAAACGCAGGGCCGGGGAAGCAGCTGGCGGGAGACCAAACCTGGGCCTTTTGTCCCCTGAACCCCAGGGCTGGCAGGGTTTGCTCTGGCAAAGCCCTCGTGCTGGCCCGGGGCTGCCAGTGCTGCATCAGGGTGGGGGGCCTGGGGGGTCGGCCGCAGAGCTGCCTCCCAGCCAGCACGGGAATCTGTCAAGCACGCCGTCCGGCAGTTCGCCATTGCGCTCTGCTGCTCTTTTGGGAAGTAGCTAATTTGGGAAATGCGCAAAGGCCGGAGGAGCTGGCGCAGGGCGCAGGGAGCCAGAGCCAGCAGGGAAATTCCTCTCCCTGTTTTTGGTGGAAAGCGTTGATCCACCCGAGCCAGGGCAGCTGGGAGAATCTTCACTAGGTGTCAGGCTGGTGGGTCTCAAGGAGATGCTTGCAGAAATAGAGAATTTGCTTTGGTTTGATTTTTTTTTTTTAATTCAAGTTGATTTGGTGGGCGTTTTTTTTATGCACAGCATAAAGTGGTTTTAAAGCTGGAAATTAGCTCTGTCAAAACAGCAGCAAGTTATGGTCTGTCCTGCTCTTTGGGTCATGAAACACCGGAGTCTGACTTAGCACCGTTCATTGTGGGAAGGGGGCCCGAAACACGGGACACAGGCAGGCAGGAAAGCCCGCCCGGC
>NW_010573503.1:0-689 GCF_000687285.1 Phaethon lepturus
TTTGCACTAAATGTGATGTACTTTTGCAATTTATTCTGTAAATAAAATTACACTACAGATACTATTTGTAAAGAATACGTTTTAATTTTAGATAAAGGCACTGGTACTGCACTACAGCTAGCCCTGCCCAATCAGAGTTGTAAGAGACTTCTTGAAGAATATGGAAGGAATTGGAAGATTGAGAAATCGGTATTAATTGACCTTTTTAAAAACAAATTTTAAAAACCAGTACTTTGTAGGCCTCTCAGATTGTCTGTGTGCAAGTAGTTGTTAGAGCCTTTCTTCTGGAAGGGATCTTGCTTTTACAGTTTTATAAAACTTGCCTTGTCTCTTGAGCTCATCCCTCTTTTCAGTCACTGACATGCATCTGTGTGCTGCCAAGTTCCCTTCTTCCTGTTACTGGGTCGATAGTATTTATACAGCTGTGGTCGTCTCTGCAGAAACAGCTCCTGACTCTGGAATGGATGGTTTTATAAGCTGAAGCAATTTGAAGGGCTGAGAACGCAGCAATCTTCTCCATCAGATATCCTCAGGTATCTGTGTGTGGAGAATTTGAACGTTGCCAAACTAGATCTGAAGGAAATTACTTGATGGAACTTGTATTGTGAATAAGGATGAGATGGTCCTTGTTACCATGTCTGAGAAGCTGAACAGCTTGTTTTGACAAATTTATCTGTGAAAAATGTGAT
>NW_010573504.1:0-689 GCF_000687285.1 Phaethon lepturus
AAAGGCTCCAGGCTAAAGGAAACAAAATGAGTTTTGAGCCCTGGGAAGCAACAGCCTCGGAATGAGGAAGGAAGATTTTGTGGTGTTCAGGTTGTCACTGGTCAAAATGGCCTTGTAAAAGAGGTTTGTGCCTCCAGCACGCTTTGCGGAGCAAGGCGCAAGTTGAGGCTTGTGCCAGACACCGATCAATACCCACAGCACTTGATCAATATCTCATGTTACTCCCTCTCCCTTGTTCGTTGCATAACAAAGCTACAGGACCCAAGCAGCACTCTGGCCCATGTGAAGAAGCTGAAGTTCGTATTCACGAAAATGGGAAGACCAGGAGCCAAATTGAGCGCTTGGTGTTAGGGCGAATTTGGGTTATTGCTTTACTACAGGGTTGGGTTTTTTCTGTTGAAAGAGGGATCTTCCTATGAGCATGTCACTGCAGTTTAGTCCATGGACCCAAGCAATTAATACCGTTACAGAATAGTTTGTTGCAGAGTAGACTTGTGTCTGGTATGGTGTATATGCAACGTTGTGTAACAACCAGGCAAACTTGTGCTTTGTTGTTAGCCGATGTGATGTACGGGGCTAGAATGAGAGAGTTAACTTGAATTTTATTGAGGACTCTCATGCACGTGAGCCTTGGCAAGGCACTGCTCTTGGTTTCTGTGTGCCCCTGTCAGCTTGCTACCGTAGGGCCC
>NW_010573505.1:0-713 GCF_000687285.1 Phaethon lepturus
ACCTAGTGATTCTGTGATTCTGTGAAACTTGACCTTGCTGGATGAGAAATACTTCAGGTTGCTTGTCGTCAGTGTTTTTCACCATTTACATACAAAGTCCTCAATGAAAGCAGAGCCCAAATAGAAAGGGACTGACATTTTAGAAACATACATTTATATCGCTTGGCACTTGAAACACTTCTAACAAAACCCTGCGCAAATTGAAATCCTGCCATCAGTTACATGTTCTCAAAGATTTGGGATTCGGGGTTAACGTTTTATTTCTTAAAAGCTTAGACTTCTTGGGTTGATATTGAGATGACTGGATAGATCAGAATGACAGGTCATTCCCTTATTTTAAGGGGGATAATTTTCTTTCTGTTGTGCCAGCGACTGGACCAAGTGGGGGTCTAAGTGCAACAGGAGTGAGGAACATGGGTCAGAGGGCCTGTGTGCCTTTTTACACTCCAGTTGATATAGTTCTCACGGAGAGCAGGATCTGGCTTGTATCTTTCCAACTCTTGCCATTACTCTTACCCTTTTTCTTAATTATCTGTAGTTAAAACTACAGATACGTTTGGGATAATTATATTAGTTGGTAATGTTTTCTCTTTTTAGTGGACTAAATTCATAATAACAACTTCTTATATTTGTAATTGTATTGGTTTAGACTGGGATAGAGTAAAATTTCTTCATAGTAGCCTGTATGGGGCTATGTTTTGGACTTGTGCTGA
>NW_010573506.1:0-712 GCF_000687285.1 Phaethon lepturus
TGGCCCCCCCCGGGACACCGCCCGGTTGTCAGAGCCCCAGTACCCCGCCGCGGGGCTGGGGGCAGGCCCACGCTGTCTCCTCTGCCCACCCATGACCCCCCGTGCCCAGCCCCACGGGCATCGCGGCCGGTGTTCCCCACGCACCGAGGCGGCGTTGTGGTGATGGCGTATGGGCGTCTGCTTCCCAAATCACCATCAGCTTCTTCTGCCCCTCTGGGACCCTCGGCCAGCCCCAGCCACGGGGCACAGCCTCTAGTCCTGTCCCACGTCCGTTGGGTGGTCCCAGGGACCCCTCCTTGGCTGTGCCGGGGATAGCGGCTGGCTGGCGGGGAACGACGGGTGTGGGGCGGTCTGTCCTGGGGATGCTCTGAAGAGCATTTTGTGCCGAAACTTCATTTTGCGCTGAAATTTCATTTTGCGCACTCAGTCTCTTGTCTCTCTGACAGCTGGGGCAGTGTGGAAGAGCAGCGTGGAAGGGCGGCCCCTTCGACTGGGCTCTGCAAGGCAACAGGCTCACTTCCCCGGGATAAGCAGCCGAAACGGGTGGCCACGCGTGCCCAGAGCGCCCTGGAGGTCATCTCCCTTTTGGAGACTGCTCAAAGGCGATGGCTCCACAAAGGACTTGGTTTCGCAGAGTGGCCTCTTACCATTCCTCTTGTGACTTCCGACGTCCCCGGGTGGGAGCGGTTGCAGGGCTGGTGGGGGCGCGAGG
>NW_010573507.1:0-712 GCF_000687285.1 Phaethon lepturus
ATTTACAGATTATTTTAAGTAAAGCTTCATATCAATGAAACAAATGTGGAATCTCTGTCTTGACCAAACACTATCTAGATACTTGTTCACAGTGTAATACAGTAAGCTGAAATACGTTTTGTACTTTGGGGCTCTCATGTCATTCTGCATCTTTTACCAATGTGCATCTGTTGCTGTTAAGCGTTGTCTTTGGCCTTTCCTATACGCTCCTGAAAGACTTGTTGTTAACAATGTTTATAGCCAAGTAGAAGCTTTGATTTTTTTCTAAATTGAAAAACCTTAATGCTACATTTCTATCTTGATGTTATGCATTTCAAATGTCTGTTACAAATATTACTGAAAGTGTCCAGCAAATGCTGATGGAATTTATCATTTCAGTGGCATCAGCCAAAGAAAGTGGTTTTTCATTTGTCCTTTTTGATTTTTGGTTTGTACTAAAAGATAGTTCCATGAAAGATTGACATTACTAATTTAGAATGATGACATCATTATTTTTCTTTCAATCAGTCCGACATCAAATGGTGCCGCAGCTGCAATTTTGGCTAGTGAGGAGTTTGTGAAAAGGCATAACTTGCAGCCAAAAGCTGTAGAAATTCTCGCCCAGGTGATGGCCACTGATTATCCAAGCACATTTGAAGAAAACAGTTGTATGAAAATGGTAGGTTTACAATTCTGCATTCCCTGGTACTCCTCAGGTGGGTTGTTTTTTTTT
>NW_010573508.1:0-711 GCF_000687285.1 Phaethon lepturus
CCCTGTGAGAATGGCACACCCTGAAATACACATCAAGCTCTTTGGAGTGCCCCAAAAGGCACAGCGAGGGCTCTGACAATGCACTAAAACGCACAACGTTTTAGGAAGCTCGGGCAATGCTGGCATGCACACTGTGGGGCTGGAGAGGAGCCAAAAGGCATATCCCAGGGTCTCTGACACACTGAAAATCACATCAAGGGATGCCATACAACCTGAAAGGCACATGGAGGGGTGCGGGGTGTGGCCGTTGGGTCTCCCAGGGTGCACCAAAAGGCACAATCAGGCGGACTGGGCACACCTGGAAGCAAAGTAAAGGTGTAGGGGCATCCCAAAATGCAGCCTGGGGTTTGGGGTACTCTCAAAGCGACACTCAGGGCTCCAGGGATGCAGAGGGGCACACCAAGGGGTCCAGGATACCCCAAAACACAGGCCAAGAGCCCAGGAAGCACAAAAAGGCACAGGGGGTGTCCAGCCACCATCTCTTGAGCTTCCAGGGAGCCATGCTGGTGAGAGCCTGCTCTGCCAAGCCCACCCCTCTCCCACACAGGCAAGCGCAGCGGAGCTGCCAGGAGAGGAGGGGAGGACGGCGGGTCCGCAGAACGTGCAGGGAGGTGGCACCCTTGGAGAGGTGGCCTCGGGCGACCCTGTGACCCCGGACACAGTGCGCCAGGGACTCTTTTCCTTGGCCACATGGCCTGTGCGCGCGAAGAG
>NW_010573509.1:0-687 GCF_000687285.1 Phaethon lepturus
ACCTGTCCAGAATGACATGCATTAGGAGTGGATAACTAAGCCCAGCAAGACACGCAAGAAGAGTGACCTGGGGTAGAAAAGTATACAAGAGCTCAAAATAAAATTCCACAAGGATATAGCATAAAAAGCTGTGTATCTTTTGACAAACAGTGCTGCCAATGCCAAGCATATGGAAAAAGATACAAAACCTTGGACGCACACGTCTGTGGTGCATAAGCACAGGAGGAACAACAAACACCACTGTATTGCTAGCTCAAACAAGCCTTGTAGGACAATGATGCAGCAGATGACAAATGGACAGTCAGCCTGAGAGCTAATGAGACACATTACTTGTAACACAGTAAGAGGAGCAGAAGCCAAAGTGATGCCAAGAGCAAACATGTTTGCTCTGAGGGAAAAAAAACCCACAGGAACAACCTTATGGACCAAAAGAAACAGACTGCCGTAATCCAATGCTTATAATCAGTCAACCACCACAGAGCTTGGTGTTGGTGTCCCTTGTGCGCCTTGGGGCAAGGACCAGTGAGCCAGGGAAGCCCCTGATGGATGGCAGCCCAGCTCTATGCGTACCCCCAAGAACGGCCCCCTCGGGCTCTGGCTTCCCCTGTGTGGGGAGGCTCTTGCCCCTGTGGACTTTTGCTGCTGGGTATTGCTGCCTTTCTCCAGGAATGGCGCGTTCTGCTTCCT
>NW_010573510.1:0-686 GCF_000687285.1 Phaethon lepturus
TTCATAGAGTCCATCTTGTTTGGGTTTAGTCCTGACTGTGTCAACCATTCAGTTCTGACTGATCCAGGAATATATCCTGGTTTGTGTGTCCTGTTACAAAGATACCTGCAGGATCTCATACATGTCTCTCTATGACATAATTAAGATGCAAATTTCAGAAGAGGTGGAAATTTGTTTCAAATATTGTGCAGATACTTTCCCCTGTTTTCCACACTGCCACAAACCCAATGTCTTTTTTGTTTGCTTTAAGATTAATTTTACTTTATAAATGATAATCCAGACAGTTGTTTAGTATATAAAAGAAATGGTTTTGCTGTGCCGATATAATGTGTTCTTAATTCTATTAAGCTACAAAGTCACAAAAGAAAGCATGGCTGTTTTGTTCAGATTTGAGATTAAAGTTCTCTTTCCTTTCTTATGGTAAACTCAATGACATGGATATTTTGCAAATGTATTTGCCCTCAGCAACTTCCTTTTTTTAAAGTAATAAATACAGTGTACTGCTTAAGAAAACAAAACAAAACAAAAACAAAAACCAACTTGGCCCTATGCCATATAGTACATACAGTACACAAGTTCCTGTGGAGGTCGTCTGAAGTGCATGACCCATTTTGAGTTCCTTCAGTTTGCATGACTTCGTCAGTCTTAAACTGATGATTCTGACAATATTTCTCATCATCCCTGCT
>NW_010573511.1:0-708 GCF_000687285.1 Phaethon lepturus
GGCTTTTGCCTTTCTAATTTTGTCCCTGTTTAGTTCTAATCATTACATAAAAAAGTAAATTCTTTTACTGTGGTGTTTGCTGTCTTCAGGTTCCAAAATACATTTAATTGCATTGTTGAAGACACATGTCATTTTGCATTTACTGGCCCAATCTAGACTTTCTGCCTTCTCCATGAGCCACAGGACTGAAAAATTACCTGAAATTTCTGAGTGCTCCTGACACAGTGGAGACCTTAAAGCTTTAGGAAGTACAGCTTTACATACAATCTGTATGTAGATACAATATGTATCTAACACATATTAGTCACGGTACGTTCTTATTAAAAAATGAAACCAAAATAGCGTTTATCTGAGGTAAATATTATTACACTAGCTAAGAGAATTCTAACATTACAGATTGTGTGGAAATGCATTCCTGGAAACTCCCCACAATTTCAGCTTTAATTAGGCCATTCATTTCTGTACTTATCATGACAAGAAAGACAAAGAAAAACAAGAACATAGGAAACAACAGGAGGAGTAAATGAATCTGGATTCTGCTGCTTTTTTTGCTAATGGCTTATTGTGCTTTTCTTTAATGAGCCATTTTCACATTTACATCTAATCAGTTAAAAAGAGAATTAAAAGTAGTTTCAAACACTACATCTGCCCTTGACTCATTCTGCCAAATTTTGTGATTTTACAAACACATTTCTTTCCAAACATTTC
>NW_010573512.1:0-715 GCF_000687285.1 Phaethon lepturus
ATCTGTTCTTATAAGGGAGATCTGGACTCCATTGTTATTGGAACATGTTTGTTGGTTGTTGGTTACTAACACATATCCAGCACAATATTTCAATTATATTTTGTCACTCTCAACAGATGTCCTCTGGCCCATGTTGTTGCCTCACTGCAGAATTTCAGTTCTAAATATCAATTCTTGTGGAAAATCTTCTTGTGAGTTATCTGTATGAAGACTGCAGGATCAACTTTTCTGAAGTGCATGTTTTTAAGGTGACAGTAAAATGAAGATATACTAAAATTCATGTTATATTTTACTATCATTCCTCTTTTGAGGCACAGCTGTTTCCTTGAAAATGTGTAGTAGCTTCCTCTATGTTCAGCCCTTATTGTACGGATAATATTAGAGATCAGTACAAAGACAATAAAGTACTTCTGACACCATGGAGATGTTTTACAAAATTTGTTTCAGAGAAGAAAAGGTAAGTGGTTAAGCATTTCTGTAATGTTTTGTTTCAATGTTTCCTGAATTAAATATGTCATGTTTTCTCTTAAAAAAAAACTTATCACTCTACAATATAAAATATAAAATATAAAATATGAAGGATGAAAAAGACATATTTATATTGAGGCAATACTTAAAATACTGAAGTGGTGTTTCTCAGTCTTTTTATAGCCCATGGAAGACAAGCAAAATTCACAAGAACCATCTAGCTGTTTTGAGAAATGCTCCCCCCCCC
>NW_010573513.1:0-712 GCF_000687285.1 Phaethon lepturus
TTCATTGACTTCGGGATGGACCTGGCTGCTTGCATTGAGCTCATTGAGAAGGTACCTTTTCCATACAAGTGTATGATGTATTTTGGAATTCTGTGATGTTTCTGAGCCAGATTCAGCTCAGAAGGAACCCAGAGCCAGACGTTCAGTGTCAGTTAAACAAAGTAATTTGCACTGAAATTTATTTTAGTCCATGGAAGAGAAATTAGGAAATGCAAATCTGTGTCATTAATCCTGCATTACCTGGTCTTTGAGCATGGAAAAGGTAGCCTGGACTCCCACCAACAGACTTCTTTAAAACAAACTGGAGTCAGTCTCCTTTCCTTTTTCCTCTGAAGACTCAAATCAGAACTCCACAGACAAATTTGGGAAATAAATATCGTCTTGCCTGACTTCCCAAGACAACAGGAGCTCTTGCAGCTGTTTGCCCGATTATTTTTCTGTTTACCACTGCTCCCTCCAATTCTACTCCCAATTCTAACCTGACCTGGACAGTCATTCTTACGAGTTCTGTGAAGACAGGCTGCAGGAGGGTAAGGGAAGGCAAAAGTAAGCTCCCTGGCTGAGAAAAACTGCTGACAAACTTAGGCCCTTATTGAGGCTGAGATGCTACACTGGTACCTTTGATGCTCATAGCACATGTTTCACATCATTATCATTTTCCTCTATCACTTCTGGTGGTACCTTCCAGCCCATGGGCATCTTCTCCATCCTG
>NW_010573514.1:0-677 GCF_000687285.1 Phaethon lepturus
TTTTTTTTCCCCTGCTTCTAGCGTATTTGGCATGGGTCTTACCAAGACGAGGTCGGAGTACGTCCCCTTGCTGGGTAGGTGGAGAACGCCTTGCTCTTCTGAAGCCCAGTTTCTTCCCCTTGGTAACTTCTAGTGCCACGCAGGGAAGGCCGAAGCTTTTACCAGGGATGGTGTGGCCTGCAGCAGCCCTAAGGAAGTGCCACCTGTCTTGGTCCCTACTTGGTTGATATCTTTGGGGTGGAGAGCAGGGTGAGGCTCCTGGTGCTCCCTGCCATGCTCCAGACCTGGTATGAGGGTTCCTTTCAGCTATGGAGCTGCGCACGCCCTGGGGGCTTAAGTGATCTCTGTCCTTGGGATCAAGAAAGAGAGTGCCTTCTGCCAGACTGACAGAGAGTTTTGGTGGTGTGTTCTCCCCCTTGTACTCCTCAGAGTTCCTTTCTTGGCAGCACCTGGGTGTAGACACGGAAACGTCAGGACACACGGGATGCCTTTAATCACTCGGTGTCTTGCCAGATGTTTTGGGCCCTGTTAGGGGTAAACCCCCCGGTAGGCAGCTCAGCCCCACAGAGCCGCTTGGTCCCCACAGTGGGATAGGGAAGAGAACTGGAAGGGTAAGAGTGAGAACACTGGTGGGCTGAGATTCAGACAACTGAACGGGTAAAGCAAAAGCTGCGCAC
>NW_010573515.1:0-716 GCF_000687285.1 Phaethon lepturus
TCTATCCTGGCTGAAACCAGGACAGAAGCCAAAAGAACAGCTTAAATATCTGACTTGTAGGTATGTAATTTCAGCTGGTATAGAGTCACCCGAGATCTTTAGCTCCAGCAACATTACTGTGGCAGCAACAAGTGCAGCAGGTAAGCCTGGCTAAGGCTGTAAGGTACAAGGCTTGGATGAGAAAGGGAAGAGAATCACATGAGGAGATCTGTTTACGTACCCATATGGACAGGGAAGAGAGACAGGAGGGGACAGAGTAAACAAAGCTAAAAGTACAGGGCATATAATTGTTATAAAATATTATAAATACATGCAAAATACATGAAAATTATGATCTCATAAAGGAGGACATAGAATTCAAGTAAAATACTACTGTAAAGCTGATGAGTTAATAGGCAATATGAATTAAAAAGATGCCAAAAAAGCTCTCTTGGCAGGTAGATACAGAAGGAAATTTGGGTCTGCTCAAAAGTAAGGGTTTTTGGGAAAGTAATTTAGAAAAGCAATTGATTTTGTGAAAATTGGAAAGCTGTGAACCTGTTTGGCTGGCCCATAGGAGAAACAAGTGCCTTGCATAGAGAAGTGGGCTTGTGACGGATGGTGGTCAGGCACTTCTCCAAGGAAAACTTAATTAAAAAAAAAAACAACTTTCATAAAAGAAAGTTGCCTTTTGAAAGTATTAGGCAACATATGTTGTGTGAACAGGAAGTCACAGT
>NW_010573516.1:0-716 GCF_000687285.1 Phaethon lepturus
ATTTTTTAGGTTAAAAAGAGGTTTTTGCTGTTAAGGAAGAGAAAAAAGAGATTGAGCTGGAGAATTTGGATCCAGATCTAAATAAGTTTTTGTGACGTGTATGAGGGGTAAAGTATGCAAACCTCTGTATTCCAGCTTGATTGGTGTGCCTCCTTATCTTGTGAATTCTGTCTCCCTAGTCCATCATTATCCTTTCAGGCTTTGATTGAAAAAGTGAATATTTTAAGATAAAAAACATGGGGTTCTGAGGCTTTTTAGCATTTCCAGGGGGAAAAAACCCAAGATGGCTGATATGGTGCAGATTTCTGTGTCTAAAGGATGGGTTGGCAAGAATTGAAATTAAGATGTTTTAGAATACTATATTTAATTACTAGTTTTGTAAAAATGTAATAAATTGTATGCCATTTTGCTTCTAACAGACTCCAAAGGGAGTGAAATTCAAAGCTAAAAATTCACTGCTAAGAGGTGCCTTTTTTTAAACAGGGCAGGATGCAACTGAAACTGGAGAAAGGGCAAGAGCAGCTTATAGAAGAGTAGCCTGGCTGACACTTCTCAGTTAGTCCAACCTGTGGGAATTCAGAGCCTTAAGACATCACTATTAACTTTAACTGCACTCAGAAGCACGAAAGTGCTCAGACAAATGCAACAAATGTGTGCAAGACGCTGATGCTATATTCAGTTACAGCGAGAATTGCATATGGATACTCATGGCTATC
>NW_010573517.1:0-717 GCF_000687285.1 Phaethon lepturus
ACCTGATTTTAAAGGTTCACCTATAACAGAAGGTTTGCAAATGTCATCAGATAATCTTTCCATTCTCTCAGCACAAAACTTAGGTCCAATAGACATAGTAAGGAATGTTGAAGCCACCAGTAATCATAGATACCCTCTCTGTGTTTTCTGCCCTGCTTGGATTCCAAGCAGTGAAAACCTCTCTGAAAATACACCGTGCTTCCAAATGAAAGTTTCCAAACTGAGTCTCGAAGAAATCCAAATGTGTCGTTTAACATAATTCCTCATCTTACGCCGAGCTATCCGTGGCGGGTACGGTAACAGCCTTCCAGTCACTGAATGCTAATGCAATGTGCAGTGGTGCCATTTGGAAATTTAACTTGGAGTCAGCTTTCAATAAGCCATTTCTTCTTCCTGATATGAAGGTTTTCTTTCAAAATGGGCCTATTTGTGTAAATTGCAGGCAGGCCTGTTTGGAGTCTGGGTATTTTACACCGTTGTGGGAAAGCAGGCTAGTGCTTTTTATGGAGTGAGCTATCAGGTAGATACACATTTGACACAGAGTGCGCTGAGTTATCAGCTTTCTCCAAGGGCAATCATATATCTTGTGTATCCAGAGCCAAATTATATTTGACATTTCATTTAAAGCCTGAGACATCCTGATGCTAAAGCAGAGCGTGAGTGGTAAGAGTAGGAGGGTGTTCGGTTCGACCGGATGGATGTTTCTATCCCTGCCCT
>NW_010573518.1:0-716 GCF_000687285.1 Phaethon lepturus
CAAGGTGCGGCCTCACCAGTGCCAAGTAAAGTTGACTTGACTTTTATTTCACTTGCTGACTTCTGCAACAAGGGATATAAAAAATTAATCTCAACAGGTTGTCAGCAAACCAGTTTGATTTATGTCTGTATTTAACGTGTCATAGCTGTTCTGTCCCCCTTCTATTACACCAAGTAATTGCTCTGTTACCTTAACGCTCCAATTACTGCGGTAGCACGGCTCTTTAGCTTATTTTTGACAGCAATGTAATTCTCTGTGGCCACACCAGCCCGCTGACCGAAGATGCTACAGAACGAGGACCTGCTCCACCGCTGCGTACCACCGGCTGCCCAGGCTGCCTCCCAGCAGCAACCTGGTTTGTTTGCCGTGGCTCAGAGAAAGCTCCTCGCAGTGTTATCGCTCCTCTAACACGAAAGGTTTAACAGCTCTCCGGTGAAAGTCAGAGAACCTCCGTTCGCCGTCCAGCGAATGGGAACAGAACAGCTATTACAAATCCAGGCAGGAGAGGCAGCAGCCTGGACGCGAGAATGCTCGCGTTAGGCTACGATTCCAGGCGACGGAGGCGGCTGTCCTGCTTTCCCGGGCTGAAGGGAGCTCCCTCAGCGGGCGCAGCGACCCGCGCGGGTCCCTAACGCCGGGAGCGCGGCTGGGGCGACTGTCCCGACAGCCAAACTGCTGCTGAGCGTCGCCGTGGGGAGATCTCGCTCTGTCTCCAC
>NW_010573519.1:0-716 GCF_000687285.1 Phaethon lepturus
TCCATCACCACTGACCTCAACAGTGAAGACAATTTATAACACTGACATTCTCCTATGTCTCTTGAAGATATGACATGGAACATTTCAATGATCTGGTGACGGATCAATGATCCGCAACGACCCCATAGGCAGTTGTACCCCACAACAAAAGGAACAGTGAACAGCCTCACAGGAGAACGTTACTCATATACACATATAACCTGCATTACCCTTATACACAAATAACCTGCACAACCACAGTACTGAATTTTGTAGAATAACATGAAGGTTAAAAACCTTAAAATACAGCTTTTACAATAAGAACAACCGAGTATGTTGTGGGCTAGTCTGAGACTTTGATTTACCTCCTTGGGGCTTTATGTCATTCAAAGAACTTTTCACCAGGTAGCTGTATCTCTCACAATGCCAAATTTGTTTCTCAGCAACATATGTCATCTCTACAAGCTAAAACACTTCTGGCTAACATAATCCCATTCTGAAGGATATTGAAAAAAATACATGGATTCACTATGTTCTGGCATAAGGTGTAGTATTATTTGATGAGAGATGTCAAATAAAATGTATTTTTTTTCAAATTTCCAATGGCCAGTTGTCCTCAATACCATCATGTTTTACCTGACAAAAGATTATTAAAATTGTGTAAGATGCATCCTACTGAACAGGAGCTAGGAAGCACTTTGTTATACACTGAGAACACCCTGTGGAAAAAAAAAAAA
>NW_010573520.1:0-719 GCF_000687285.1 Phaethon lepturus
TTCTCTGTGGGTCCGTCTGTGTGTCTGTCCGTGGGTCCGTCCGTGGGTGGGTGCAGCTCTGGACAGGGGCGGCCGTGAGTCACCCACCGGGGGCGGCTCCGTGGGTCCGTCCGTGTGTCCGTGGGTCTATCCGTGGGTCTGCGGCTCCATCTGTGGGTCTGTGAGTGCACCCATGTTTCCGTGGGTCCATCCATGCGTCTGTGGGTCCGTCTGCGTGTGTGCACGTGTGTCTGTCTGTCCGTGAGTCCGCCCATGCGTCCGTGGGTCCGTCTGTGGGTCCCTCCACGTGTCTGTGGGCCCGGCCACGGATCTGTGGGTCTGTCCATCCGTCCTTCCCTGTGGCTGTGTGTCCCTCCCCGTGTCTGTGGGTCCACCCGTGTGTCTGTGGGTCTGTCCGTGGGTCCCTCCACACATCCATGGGTCTGTCTGTGGGTCCCTCCATGCACCCGTGGGTCTGTCCGTGGGTCCATCCACACACCGTGGGTCTTGTCTGTGGGTCCCTCCACACGTCCATGGGTCTGTCCGTGGGTCCATCCACACATCCGTGGGTCCGTCCGTGGGTCCCTCCACGCATCCACGTATCCACCCATGCGTCCGCGGGTCTGTCCGTGGGTCCATCCGCGCACCCGCGGGTCCAACCACACACCGTGGGTCTGTCTGTGAGTCCATCCATGCTCCCGTGGGTCTAGTCTGTGGGTCCCTCCACATGTCCGTGGGTC
>NW_010573521.1:0-717 GCF_000687285.1 Phaethon lepturus
AAATACTACGTATAACTATACTTAATACAGCTAGACCACCCTCCTCTACCTAGACCGGTTCACACCAGTTTCCGCATCTAGGAGCTAGATCTTTCATAATTCTTGGATGTTTTACAGAAGTAGATTACATAGTTAGGCAGTTGATGTACCTCAGGCTATTGAACTGCAGAGGGGAACTCATACGCAAGACCATTCATCCTGTTTACTGTGCTTGTATGGAAAATACTTAGAAAGCGTGGACAGAAATTTTTATGTTTGGGTCCCTAGGTCCCAGCATTTTGCCTGGGGTCTGCAGAACATCGCTATGCAGTAAGCGCTACTTCACCCTGGGGTCTCCAAGGGGCTTCTGGATCACCAGAAGCCAGCCAAGGTCTGCTGGCTTGGTGTTCACAGTAACTGGTCGGGAAAAGTGAGTGCGGAGCGATGAGGCTCTAAGCAAGAACGCTATGCCTAGGGACTTGTACACACACATCCAAAACGTAAGCGCTCAGGTTCTTCTGTATTTTTCCTGTATATCTGAGGTATGTTTCTTATCATATCCTGGTTTTGATAACAAACAGCTCCTGTCCGATCATGCTTTTGACTAATCTCCACAGCTGTTTGCTTTTGGTTTTCAGCATGGATGATTTGCAAGGAACCAGATCTTTATAAGCAGACAGATTTTGACCAGTAAAGGCAACGGTAGCAGAAAAGGGAAGAATGAAATTCACTTTTTTT
>NW_010573522.1:0-719 GCF_000687285.1 Phaethon lepturus
TTTTTAGACGTTTTACGCTTTTTTCCTCCATAGCACTATGACCCTGATGTTGTCTGTTAACTATTAACTCCTAGTAATACAATCAATGATTCCAACAAGAACAGGCATAGAGGAGATCTCTATTAAACATCTTAGACTTCTTCACAGCTGAGGAATCTACAACCTCCATCAGACGTTGTGTGTCAATACATGAGACCAGTCAACCTGATGGATGGATTTTGATGAGGGAGATCAAGCCTCGTGCTCTGCACTGGTGGCATCCCTGAGGTCAGGGAGGATTTGTGGAAGGCCCCGGAGGAGCTGGTGGCAGCTCGCTCTGAGCCAGAGTGAAAATCCTCCTCCTCCATTCGCCTTATCGTTACTTGGTGTCACTTGTGAAGGATTGCTATCATAACTTATTACTGTTGTCTAATTCGGGGACTGACACAAGGAAGAGCTGACTCTTTCCAATAAAGTAAGGAATGGCTGACAGCTGTTTTGACAAACAGTCATATGTTTTGCTATGTTCTTTGAGATTCTTTGCAATAATGAAAGTCTTCCTACAATTAGCTACATTTTATCATATGGAAATGTACATAATGTATTAATTTTCCTTTCCCACTTGCTAATTACTCCTGAAGGCTGTAAATTTCAGCTTATTTAGTGGCACACATCTGGAGTGTATAATAGATAACAGTATAAGTTCACTGGGGTTACATTAAAAAAAAAAAAAAAAAAAA
>NW_010573523.1:0-719 GCF_000687285.1 Phaethon lepturus
TTGGGTTGGAAAGGACCTTGAAAGGTCATCTCGTCCAACCTGCCTGCAGTGAGCAAGGGACATTTTCAACTAGATCATGTTTCTCAGAGCCCCATCCAAGCTGAACTTGAATGGTGCATATCTCTTCATGGTCTTTTGGATGCTTTAATTGGGCAGCTTTCCAGACAAAACCTACAAAATAAGACCTTGGTTTTAATACTTGCATTAGTCAAAGATCCATGTACATGGTGCGATGATCTTGGACAAATTGCGTTGCACAGGCTGCATTAGTGTGAATATTTCCCTAAATAATGTCATTGCCTCAACAGTAGACAAAAGCTGCGAGAGAAGCAAGTAACTCCTTAGAGTTAGTGCAGATCAGCACCTCTCCAGGAAAATCAGGAAGTAAAACCTTGGGAAACAAATCTAAACCTCAAGAATCAAGGAGATGCTAAATTTGTCTTGAGTTTTGTCTTGACACACTCTCTTCAAATAATGTACTCCTGTGTCTTGAAAATGCTTTGCAGCTTTCTGTCTTCTGCGGTAAGCAGCACAGCGACTACAAGCCACGTGGGTACTAGGAAAACTCTCAGAATGTTTCTCTTGGGTGTAGCCTCTGGAATATCCTAAGCATATGTAGTATACTTGCAAATGTTTCATCAGTGTGATTAAATCTTTTAAAGTGAGAATGACCCACAAGTTTTGCACATGCTTGCATATCCCACATCACTAAGCAGAAC
>NW_010573524.1:0-718 GCF_000687285.1 Phaethon lepturus
AAATTTGTCCCTGAATGGTACTAAACAGCCATACTTCATCTGCATATATTCTAGTGCCAGATATGTACAGAAGAGAGACAAAAAAGCTGTCTACTATCTGTATAGTTACAGAAAAAAAAAACCCACAACTTAAAGACATGTCTATGTACTGTAGCACATGCATATCCCACAAAGCAACAAGTCCTAGATCATTTGGCATCTGTTTTGCCCTTTTTCCCCTGTTACCCAGTTACTCAACTTCCACAGTCATACCTCACGTATGAAACCTGGCAAATTCTAACTAACGTTTAACACTAAAGTTTCTAATTATTGCTCCTGCAACCTTCATGAGAGTACATTCTGAAAGCGAGAGCCACACAAATAAGAACATATTTGAGAAAAATAAACTATTTTCATGGGTTAATACTCAAATACAGCTAAGTAGTCTTCCTGGTGATTTATTCCATATAAATTAAGGTTCTACATAATTCTGACCTTTTCCTGAATACATAATTACACAAGCTTGGACAACTAAAGTATAAAATGCATTTATATACTGTTTGAATGAATTTTTAAATGAGCTTTATTCCATTTCCCTTCAGTTTTTTTCTTCATGTTTTATACCTAGGGAAACATTTTAGACCAGAATTCCTTAACCTGAATTGCACAAGAACTTCCATGAAGCTTATGAGAATTTACTATTTTGTACACAGGCTACACAGACACTACAAAAAAAAAA
>NW_010573525.1:0-716 GCF_000687285.1 Phaethon lepturus
CTTTTTCCTTTTTCCTTTTTCCTTTTTCCTTCAGACCAGCCAACCAAACAGCTAGCCAAACCAATTATTTTTTAGTTCTGCTCTGAGATAAATTTATTGCCCAGGATAGTACCAGTCAGGAGCCCAGCAGCCCAATGCTCTGTAATTACTCTCAAACCTACCTCTGCAGTATCAGTGCAACTTGATCTCCCAGTATCAGTAACATAGCATCCGGTTTTACAAGCTTGACAGTGGTGGCATGAGAAGGAGTGAAAATTGACAGCAAGTTGACAGAATACTACTGGGACTACTCTGGGGTCTATCACACAGTCATCTTATCCCTATGCCACTAAAAAACTAATACATTTGTCACCAGAATAGCTGTTGCAGGGAACTGACTTAACAGTAGTGGGTTTTATTAGGTGTTTGCTGTGAATGAGGTTTTCCTCTTCAGTCCCTGGAATTATCCTTATGTATAGGTGGCAAAGACATAAAAGAAGATGAGTGAAAACAAAATCACATGGGAAGTAGAAAATATTTGTTTTCTCCATGTGCATGCATTGTGCTGAGTGCAGCAGGGTGCTGAGAAGGACTCAGATGCTATTACACTGACTGCAATATCATGTAGCTGTGTATCTCCTTCAAGCTCTTCTGCAAAATTCTGTAATGTGACTGCTTAGCTGGCTGTGTTCAATCTATACAATCTATACAATCTAAAAAGAGAATGCATTTTCATT
>NW_010573526.1:0-719 GCF_000687285.1 Phaethon lepturus
AAAAAGCCAACAAATCCAGCTAGTAAGGAGCAAACAGAGGAAAAGTGGTCGGATCTTATAGACCCGAAGCTACCAATTATTTCTGAAGCTATGAGGGCACCATGAGGGCCGGGTCACTCCTCTGCACAGGCGCCCTTACGCTCTTACGCTCTTCTCTTTGCGCTGGCCGACGTTGGGGAGAGGCCATGGAGCAGCGCGGGCCATCTCCCACCCAAAGGCGGCTGCTCCCGCATCCCCTTAATGCCGGGAGGAGCGCGGACCCGGCACAGGGCCATCCGAGGAGACGAGACACCGGTGACCAGGGTCAGCCCACACGCAGGAGGCACAGACCCCCTCCTAGCTGGGGATGGGGTGTCCGCACCCCATCGTTTCATCTGGGGGGCAAGAAGGGAAGTCGGCTCATGCACATCCGCAGAACTAGTTCTGTCAGCGCTAATAGAAAAATATATAATGAATGCTTTGTTAATCAAACCTTCTTTGGAAGTATGTAGCGGGAAAAGCACTACCATGGAACAGCCAAGGGTCTAAATTAGCTATAGAAGCATCCCAAAAACCCCACACATGCTGCTGGTGGACTCACTGTACTACTTATTTCTTTGACCACCACAGTCCAGTTGCAACATTTTCTACCAGTTCAAGCAGGGATCATACCTGCACTGGGTAGCATAGACCGGCCAAGGGCACAGACGCATCAAACCAGTGATACCAACCTGCCTGTG
>NW_010573527.1:0-716 GCF_000687285.1 Phaethon lepturus
TGGGCGGAGAGCCGATCAAAGGCAGTGACTACTTTGGAAATGGCCGAGTGACAGAATTCAAGTATGGTGCAAAACTGGGGACAGTGATCCGCAAGTGGAATGGAGAAAAGATGGCCTACTTAAAGTAAGGATGGAGCTTAAAGCTGCGACTTATCCAGGATACGCTGGATACACCAGTTTTGACAGGGTAGCTTCAAGTCTTTGTGTTTTTGGCTAGGAACTGGGGAGAAGGCTGGGGCTTTGTGCCTTCCGACAGAGCCCTGGTCTTTGTGGATAATCATGACAACCAGCGGGGGCATGGGGCCGGTGGAGCTTCCATTCTAACCTTCTGGGACCCCAGGTAAAGGGTTGCTCTTGTCTGGGTGATGCTTCTTCCTTTTGCCTGTTTGTCTGTCTGTTCTCTGTCATGCTTTCTCTTGCCACGACTCATTACTTTTTTATGTCTAACTAACAGGCTTTATAAAATGGCAGTTGGTTTCATGCTTGCTCATCCGTATGGGTTCACACGTGTGATGTCAAGTTTTCGCTGGCCGAGATCTTTTGTAAATGGTCGGGTAAGCTTGTAATGCTGTAGATAGATAGATACACTCCTGGTGAATAAGGATCAGAACAGGGCCAGAGAAGCAGTCCAGTGTGTTTTAAATTTGTTAAGTGATTTCTCTGTCCCATGTTGGATCTAATAGGTGGAAATTCGATGCTCCATCTAGCTTTTCTCT
>NW_010573528.1:0-715 GCF_000687285.1 Phaethon lepturus
AAAGGGAATGGATCGGTGTACAGTCTTTGAAGGCAAGTGAGCAGGATATGTTTCAAGCTGATACTGCTAAGGTTTTGGATCAGAATGTATGAATATCCCCTCCTTCCCAAAGGAAATGCATGACTAGAGCATGTGTTTGATTAGAACATTTCTCCCTGCTGCTGCTTCAGATGATCTCTGCTACTACTGTGCTTTGGGCATTATAAGTTTTCAGCTGCATATTTGGTACTAGTATAAATGAAAAAAGCATTGCTGAGGTTGATCAATTCTACATGAAAGTTTCAATGTAACTTGAAACTAACTGAAGGCAATAGTATTATTTTAAATATATTTCCAATTTATTGACTGGCTTTTCAAGGAAGATCTATTTTTTTTGGCATTTAGTTTTTTTCTAGATTACCTTCTAATTTTCTTCACTTACTATTTTTACTGTTGTCTAGGATCTCTGTTTTGGACAAATAGCCATTCCTACTATGTAATCGTGTAATGACTGAGGTTGAAACAGACCTCTGGAGATCATCTAGCCCAATATCTCTGCTTAAAGCAGGGTCAGCTAGAAGAGGCTGCTCAGTGTCCGGTCAGGCTGTGAGTATCTTGAAGGATGAAGACTCCACAATATCTCTAGGTAATGTGTTCCAGTCTTTGATCCCCATCACCATAAAAAATATTTCTCTCATGTTTAAATGAAATTCCTTTGTTTTGGTTTGTGTTGATT
>NW_010573529.1:0-719 GCF_000687285.1 Phaethon lepturus
ACAGAGCCACCCCACCGCCTCTCCTTCCTTATGTACTGGCCTCTGTTTTCAGCCAACTGTATGTTATGCTACGTGACCAACTGATAAGCCAGAGTAAAAACTGCTACCCCTACCGCACCTTCATTGAGTTGCTTTTCAATTATAGCCATGACATGCTGTCCATGCACTTCTCCATGGAGCTGTTCTACAAAGACACAAATGGGCAGCAGGAAGCAGTCACGCTAGATGTTGTTGGTAATCAGTGGTTCAGGCAACACTTGGCTCTGACAGCCCAACATAGGAGGCTCAAACTATTGTGATCCATCCACAGTGATCTGTTCTTTCAAGACAAGCTTTTATTCAACAGCGTGGATGTAAAAATTAAGCTGATGCACTGCAAAGACAGTTTTTGTTTGATGAACACATGGCTATATGCTGTTTGCCTTTGACCTGTCTCCAGATCAAGAATGTGCTGATCACTATTCCCTGATTAAAGCAGGAAACCTGAGAGAAGTACACTTTGCAGGGGCCTTGGACACCACTGTTAATATGATCATATACAGTGCATTTGACAACGTGATAGAAATAAAGCAGAGGAAACATGTTCTTCAACTACATGTGAAGATGGATAGGGAACAGATCTTGGGGTTTTTCAGCAGACCCCAACTCCAGAGGAACATTTCTAGATGTTTACCCAAGCAACTGGTTCCCTAGGTGTCCTGGTTTCAGCCAGGATAGAG
>NW_010573530.1:0-722 GCF_000687285.1 Phaethon lepturus
GCTCCATCCTGGCTGAAACCAGGACACCAAGCAACAACAGTGACCTGTCTGGAGTACAGAAAACATTCCTACATCCCTGTCAACTCCTACCACACTTATGTGTAGCACACACTTGTGTGTACTTGTAGTGGCACCACACTTCCACACATCAAATATCAAAATCAACCAGGCATTTGCACATTTTGTCAAGTGACAAGCTGGCATTGCCATGACTGGCAATGCAATGCTTTCTGCTGACTAAAACAGGTGTCCCTACTTGATCAGAGCTTCTGAAAAAACACTCAGGCTCTTAAGGTGGTCTTGAATATAAGCCAGTCCTCCCGTTAAAAGGGCAAGAACACACATACATGTATTAGCTATGCTTTTGCAAGCCCGGGTAAAACAGCCTCTAGAAAGATCACAGCAGTATACTCTGGTGACCTCAACAAGACAGAGTTTGCTTACAGGTCTCGGGCTCAATCTACTCTCCAAACAAGACCACAGACCTGTATACTGGTGAGGACAATGAAACAGGTCAGGGAGCTAGGATACAGTGTAATTTGAAAATATTTTGCACTGGAAGATTTACTTATTCATAAAGAAAGCCTCACATATACTCAATTAGATTTTAATTATGAGATTTATACATAGAATAGAATTTATACATAGAATAGAATAGAATTTATAGAATAGAATTTATACATAGAATACTCCGGCCTGGCTGAGCAGGGAGATTTTGCTGG
>NW_010573531.1:0-721 GCF_000687285.1 Phaethon lepturus
TGCGACAGAGAGAGGGGCCCTCCTGAAGCAAGAGCCGCCTGCCAGGGAGAGCGCACGGGTGCGGCTGGGTGCAGCAGCAGCTCCCAGTGCCGCTGCCATCCCCAGCACAGCGGGGGAGATGGACTCCTCACTCGGGCACTGGTTGGGCTCCTCATCATCTGCAGGACGTGCCGTAAGACTGAGGAGGGCGTTTGTGTGCAGGGATGCAGCGAGGCAGGCCCTGACGGCTGCTGGCTCTGCGGGAGCCGGGGACATGTTCCTCAGCTGCAAGGGACAGCGTCTTGAAAGGAGCCCACCGGCTGTGTGTCAGCCTGCCCTTCCTCCGGGAATGCCAATGGCTCTCCTTTGCGCCTGCAAGATGTCCCCAGAGCGACACCTTTCTCTCTGGCAGCTGGGGAGAGCGTCCCGAGAGAGAAGGACCACGCAGAGGCCCAGGCTGGGATGCAGCAGAACTTTAATGAGTGGAAAGAGGGAAAGGAGGCCCTCTGAGTGGGGGCCACGGTGCAGGGAGCACCTGGGGTACCTAGGAGTCTTTGCCCCTTGGCCAGGGTGCAGTTTGCACCGGGCGTCTGCCGGCCCGGCTGCCCGCCCGCCCGCCTGCCCACCCCTGAGAGGGAGAGCGGCAGCGGGTCCTTCCTCGGCTGGGGCTTAGCAGGGGCTCACAGCCCAGGGGAGCAGCAGACAACAGAGAGAGGAGAGAGAAAGAAGAGAGGGAGAAACA
>NW_010573532.1:0-721 GCF_000687285.1 Phaethon lepturus
ACAAAATATCACGCGCTGTCCACGCGCCTCAGGCTAAGACATGATTGGTTCTTCTACTTCCTCTTCTTCCTCTGCCTGCGTGCCGTCCTCTTTGTTTCCTTCTCGTGACTTTCGGTTACCCTCGGTCATCTGCGTTGCCTGCAGTCATCTTAACATCAGTCCATTTCCATATAGTCATGACCATTCTTATGTAGGAAACCTCCTACATCTCCCCATTTTTGTTTTTGAGCTATCATTACCCAGACTTCTTTTATTACCGATTCTACCATTTTCCGTAGCATTTTTATCACACATGGCAATGCTGCTAACAATACCAGTATTACTACCATCACCGTCAATCCTTGCGTCAATATGTCCTTCTGCCAACCTCCAATGCCCAATTTGTTTAACCAGCTAGATAGTCCTGAATCGGTTATTGTTAGCTTGTTTACATTATCTTTCAGTTGGGTGATGCTACGATGGATTGACTCTGAGTGATCAGACAAATTCATGCAACACATTCCGCCTAAGTCCTGACATCCGTGAACTTGTGCTAACAACAAAAAATCAATAGCTGCTCTATTTTGCAAAGTTGCATGGCATATACTATCTATATCTATTAACATCTTAGTTAAAATATCTGATGTAAGATTCGCTTGCTTAGCTACCCAACATCCTAATTTTCTTAAGTCACCTAACGCTTTTCCTGTCAAATCATTGATACTGGTCAGGGGGGTGTCCA
>NW_010573533.1:0-724 GCF_000687285.1 Phaethon lepturus
CAAAGCAGAAAAAAAGAGCAACATGTTTCCTTGCTCCTTTCCTTGTCCCTCAGCATCTCAGGTACTTAATGCACTCTGGATATTGTAGAACAAAAATCAGAAGCACCAAATAGGTGTATCCTTTACAGTCACTACTCAAATGCAATATCCGTTGGCTGCTGCCTGGACCACAGCTAGAAAGCTCAACACGGGCTGCAAAGCATGACCAACATGGAGTATACAAACTGAGCAGCTCATCCTGCCTCAGACATCCTGCTGTATCAGCTGGATGGTACCTGAAATCGCTGATAAAAAGTTATCTAGGATGTGTTTACACAACACCTCAGGCACCGCATTGTATATACACCACAAACGGCCGCTGATTATATGAACCAGCTGGCCTCTGAGGTGTCTGGGGAATATTCCTTTCCCAATGTAATTCCTTTTTTTTCAGGCTGAAAAATTCTCACAAAAAACATGCATTTTCTCACAAGGGCTATTACAAAAATGGCAAAGAGTGTCGATCTCTCTGATTTAATCCAAGAGCTGACACCTCAGCCATTCATTTGCTGGGCAGCCCTGTGGCTTTCTGTGGTGTCTCACTGCTGTGGGACGAGGGCTCACAGCCAACGCCTGCTGCTGGGGTTCAGTCTTTCTCCGCAAGCCCAACAGTGTCTGTGCCATGGAAAAGTCTAATTGCTGCTGAGTCCAATTTGGAAACCACCACATTGGCACTCAGCTTTTG
>NW_010573534.1:0-723 GCF_000687285.1 Phaethon lepturus
AAAAAAAAAAAAAAGTGCCCCATATTCTGGACCTTAATTTGTCTAATTTGAACTTCAAGCCATTGAGTCTTGTTAAGCCTTTGTCAGCTAGATTGAAGAGTCATCAATTATCAATTTTCATTCCCTTTGATAATAGACACTTATAGACTAATAAATTATCCTTTAACCTTTTCTTCATTAAGCTAATAGATTGAGCACCAGAAGTCTCTCACTTCAAGGCATATTTTCCATTTTTTCATTCGTTCATGTTACTCTGAATTCTCTCCAATTTTTCAACATCCTTCCAAAGTATAAGCACCAAATGTATCTCTACAATAGGTCCTCTACCATAATCAAGGGTGCGGTTGCATTGCTTTCCTCTGTACCTTCTTGTAATTCATATGTTTATTTAGCAACAGATCACATTAACTACCAGATTTTTCCAGCAAAGTCTCCCACAAATGACTATCACAGTGACTTCTAAGTACCAATTATCAGGACAGAATAATTTCCATCAATTCAGTTTTGTTTCTGGCTATATGACCTGACATTTTATCAGGTTGAAATGTGTACTGTGTGTTCAACAAGGCAGAGAGATTACCAAGTAGACGAACTCTGAATTGTATATTTGTTATTTCTGAGAATCGTATCACTAGATGTTTGGTCCCTGAATAGGTATGCAAAGGGAGGTCTATTTGTTGTTCTGGAAGAATTACAGAATCACAGGATCACAGAATCACTAAG
>NW_010573535.1:0-713 GCF_000687285.1 Phaethon lepturus
TTCTCTGTTTGTAAACAGCAGGTCCAGCAACACACCTCCCCTGGGCTCACTCACCAGCTGTGTCAGGAGGTGTGTGCTTTTTCAGTTAGTGATCCCATTCAGTGGATACCTTCCACGGTGTTCCTCTATCACTCTCCATGCAGGATTTATTTAATACTTTCTCAGCAGTAGATGAACATTGCTGAAAACAGGATCTGTAACGCACTCCACAACTTGCAATCTGGTTTCAAATTTGGCATGCTGACAGCAGCAAGCCAATCCTATAGTGAAAGTGACTCTAATTTTTTACTGTCTTACTTCCTCCTCTTGAGATATTCCACTACTGAAAACATTCAGATGGCAACATTGCTTGGTTAAGTATCATAAATTAAATAGTTAAGTAGTACAAAATTTAGTTATACTGCAATTTGTTTCTGATTAGTGGCAATAAAATTTGTGCTGCGAGCTCAGCCTTTCTTTTTCAGTGTTTGCTATGAAATGTTGAATACTATGTAAATTTTCCAAATGCAAATGCTGACAAATCAGCCTAGGCTTTGTAAAGAAGCTCCCGTCTTCTCACGTATTATCCAAAAAACCCAACACGTTACAGAATGCCCTCCCTTCACACCTTTTCACTTCTACTGTGTCTCACACAGATCAAAGTGTCTGGAATTTAGTAAAGAAATATTAATTGCACACAAAAACCAGAATCAAGCCTATTTCTTTGTAAAGTC
>NW_010573536.1:0-724 GCF_000687285.1 Phaethon lepturus
TTTTTTTTTTATCTGCACAGAACCGTTGATTCCAGATGACAAGTTTAGACAGACACGTAACATTTAGATGGTTCCCATGAAGAGAGTGCAGAGCCAAGCCTGCTTTAAATGGGCTACCCCAAGGTCCAGAAGGAGACTGGCAATACCCACACGGCTAATGTCCCTGCTTCTCATGACATACTGTTCCCATTTCTTCAGAAAGACTAGGAATGTTTTCCATCTCCTTGCATACACTAAAATCAGAGCAGAACAATATCATCATCCCTTCCAAAATAATATACTCTTAATTGCTTTTTTTTAGCATAGACTGATTCTCTGAAATATTTTTTAAAGAGAAGACACCAGGCAGCAATTCATGACTGGGAAGAAGCAATGATCAAGGCATCTGAATGCAAAAAGGAGCAAGATTTTGGATTCATCCTCATCCTCAGCAGGCTGCCTCCTCAGTCTGCCACTTTTCATGGAATGCAGTCTGAAACAGAAATTATCTTCCTATCTGTTGTTCAGGAAACCGAACAGTTTGATCCAGGTATGGATTACAGTGCTGAGAGAAGCAACCTAAAAGTTAGCCACAGCAGCGCCTGCTGAGAGGTCAGTGTTGCACTGATGAAACTGTTGAGACAGTGGCAGAACCCAGAACCAGCAAATAGCAGACTATCTCACAGAAAACACTAACTTTCTATTTTTTGGATGAATCCGGAAACAAATGTCAAAACATACCTTA
>NW_010573537.1:0-724 GCF_000687285.1 Phaethon lepturus
AAATTTAGAAAAACTACTAATTTTCTTGATATGTATCTCAAAGGACTGCAAGCAATCAAACTTTCCTGGCACCTTTTTGCTTCTTGAGCCTTTTTGGGCTCATGAATATAATCAAAGATCCTCATCAGCTGCCTTTCAGAAAAATTCTCAATTGCAGGAATAACTGATATTTTTGGTTTTGTGTTTACTGGATACTGCTAGGTCTATAAAAATTAGCTGTTGTTGTGATACTGACTCTTCAGAGCTTGCGCTCTCCTTCAGACCAGATACCATTTAAGCTCTGCACTCAAAAGGATGTCAGAAAACTGTAAGTAGCCTTCAAAACCACAATAAAAATGCCTTCCATCAAGCTGGTGACCTCACAAAGAGAAGCAAAGGAACCCCCTCAAGTGGAGAAGTTTTAAAAAGAAGACTTCCTTAGCTCTATTTCTGCCAAAAAAGTACATACTAGAAAACCGAACTTTTAAGTCTGTGACGATGTCTGCAAGAGTACACAACATCAGGGTTTCAGAGTTCAGACAGGTCGGTATCCCCAGGTAGACTTGGGAGATAAGAGCAGATAGACATCCACAAGCACCACCATTCATCCACTTTTCTTGGTAGAGTAGGGTCTCCCCAGACACTGTCTAGGAACATGGGGAAAAGGCACCAACTCAGAAGAGGCATTTTTATTTGGTTAGAGCTTAAATACAGCATTAGCTCCTCAAGCATAGCCTGTAAGAGC
>NW_010573538.1:0-721 GCF_000687285.1 Phaethon lepturus
GCTGTCAGCAGCTCCTCCTGCCTGCTGCCAGAAGCACCATACCGAGCAGGGTCTCCATCTGACCCAGCTTCCCCAGACTAATTTATGATGGTAAGCAATCGGCTCGGAGTATTATTTGCCAGCTGTTAATAAGATTCTTAAAACATAGGATTATAATATTTTATTACATCCAAGGAGTTATAAAGAACATAAAAGTGCTTTCAGGAAGTTACTGTTTTTGTTTTGTGAATAGGGAGAGTAAAAGCACAGCATGAGGGGAAAAAAAAAGGCAGCAAAAAAACAAACCCAAAGATTGTCCGTAGAGATTATATTTTAAGTCTTATCAGAATTAGAAGCTGAATGTATGACACTGAATGAGAAAAAGGCAATAGGTGGGGGATGTACCAGCTCTCCATGCGTACTATAGAAGCTATCTATGTCTAGCAGAAGGATTGGGATGCACCCCCTCTGGTCTTCAAGCATGTAAGAAGATGATGCAAAGAGGAGGAGAATAAACCCCATTTTTCCCAGCAAACAGGGCAAATCACCATGGTGTTTGGATAAAAGCTTTGTCATAATGAAGCACTGGGCATGTATTACCTGAGGAGACTATGACATCTCTCTCACTGGAGGTCACAGAAGTGGTGGTGATGACACATTTATGTACTTTCTGGAGGATTTTTGATTACATGAGTAGTTTAACTTTTAAATATTTCTTTAGCCTAATAACTGTGTGATTATG
>NW_010573539.1:0-722 GCF_000687285.1 Phaethon lepturus
ATACCACTAGAAATGTCTGTTTTCTGATTCTTTGCATATCCCACTGTGAGCATTGTCCTGTCCTCCAGTCTGAGTGCCAAGACTGTTACACAAGCACTGCAGGCAATAGAGCAGCCAGCGTCCATGACTGCAGGCGAGGTTGGGCTCCATTCCAGTTCTCCTGCTCCTCTGAGGGAACACGTTTCCTATTCTTCCTCTTCTGAAAATAATTGTTTGGTGGCCTATCCCAGAATATCTGATTATTTTGTATTCTCCTGCAGCAACTACAGAGCACTACTTGGTTATGACTGTACATACCTCAGTAGCGTTCTGAAGCCAATGTTCTCCCCAGTGGTGAAGCTGCCCAGATTTTTAGATGTATGTCTCTGTGTAAGAAAGCGGTAGAAGCTCATAAACCTGTAAGAAATTGATGGTTATGGTCTCCGTGTAGTTGTATCAAATTAGCTCATTGCATACACAGAAACATCCAGTTGTATGCCTTCAATCTAGTTTTGATAGATTTCTGTTAAGTTTGCAGTGTAAACAGATTCTCTCATAAGTGGAAAGCTGGACACTGCAGAACAGCTTTCATCTTTCTTTTGCCACTCTTCAAAAAGCCTCCCTTAACTCTCAGTTGGAAAACAGATCAGTACCCTTTCTCTTTAGGGACCAAGAGCATGTACGTGTGTGGTGAATTGCAGTTCCACAGTTTTGTCTCAAATGGCTCATTGTGATTTTTTTTT
>NW_010573540.1:0-721 GCF_000687285.1 Phaethon lepturus
CTCCTCTGTGATTTCCTTTCTCATATGTATTTTCAGGGTTGAACCAGCCAGGACTGATGAATAGAGCCCCTTTTTAAGCTTTACCATCTACAACTAAATCAGGAATAAGGAATGCCAGTACAATTTTCTCTCAGTCCTGTTCCATCTGCTCCATCACCTTGTAAGTCACTACAGGCAACAGATTTCATAGGCTCGGATGCTCCTTCGACATTATGCACCTTAGCTACCTATGTGAGGTATGGCATGCTCAGAGTGCCATCCTGTGACTGTGTGAAATACTGCACCATAGATGTAAATTACTTTGATGTTTTGATCTGCGCTACCCATGATGATGGCAAATGCCCCCTTTTAATGATGAGAAGGGGATTTTTTCCAGCTAAGTGATTGCGTATCATCATGAAACTGCAAGCATTATGAACAGGATTTCCTATCTTCCTCCTTATTTCTACATATTTTGTCACGTGTGCTTTTAATAATTCATATGGTCAAAGTCATGGTGAGCTGGTGCTACATTACCAGATGCATCCCTTTGTCTCATTCAAACTTGAGTCACATTTCAAATCCCAAGCCATGCCTTTAGTTCCTAGCCTTACTGTGTGAAGCAAAAGGTAATGGAAGAGCTATCAGTAAGGCTTAATTATATTTTTTGTACGCTATTTCTAAGGCTTGACTGAAATTTCTTTGTAGCCACTGCAGTCAACTTCATCTGGCTTTGTGACAC
>NW_010573541.1:0-725 GCF_000687285.1 Phaethon lepturus
CTGTGTCCTTTGAATGCGTTTGGAAGGATAATACTAGAATAATTTGCTGTAACTGCATGAAAAAGCAAACCTATAGGTGCTTATTTATTAATATTTTTCAAGACTGCTTGGACAACACTGGCCTAGGCTTCCATTTGCTGCTCTCCTCTGAAGTCTCTTGTATTTGTCAGATGCCACATGAGCACATTCTGAAGCATAAACACAACAACTCCACCTTTTGGGGGGGCTCGTGTTGCATTATCCTTGTTCTCTGTTAGCAAACGTTGCAGTAATACTACAAAGATGCCTGCTTGCCTATTCTTGCCTGAGCAAACAGCATCAGCTTACTCTATAAAACGTTGCTAAAAAAAGAAAAAACCCCAAAGACTTATTTGCCTCAACAGCACACCCACCAATGAACAAGAAAGTACTGCCACAACAGTGGTGGTATGTTTGTCCCCACTTCCTTCACGCTTGTTCATAAGCCTGACCGATAATCTCAGCCCAGTGAGGCGCCAGGGGTAACGTGGAGCCGTAAAATCATAACGAAAGATGACGTAGCTATGAGACGAGCCTTGGAGAGCGGATAAGGCCACACAGGGGAGGTGGAGATGGACACCAGCTTGTGGGTGTCTCAACCTCCTTTTCTTCACCAGTCGGTGCTTCTTGCTGTTTTGAGCGTGGAGCGGAGAGATGAAAGGCAAGCTGCGCACCGGCGTGCGTACCCCGCGCCCGGCGAGCCCCCC
>NW_010573542.1:0-724 GCF_000687285.1 Phaethon lepturus
CAATACAGAGCTATGGCACAGTGAAGTTGGGGAATATAGACTTTATTATGAGACACTTCCCCAGAAAGTTGGATCCTACCATTTGCCCTGATATGGATGCTTAACTGAACTTAGACACCTTCTGGAAAGTTACTCTATTGATTTTCCCTCTCCTCACACACACATCCTGATTCTGGTGTTTCCACCCTTTGCTTGTAAACTTCCTCATCTTTGGGAAGTTAACAAATTCAAATCGTGAGGAGATCTAATTTTGCAAGGACTATTTTCTCTTCTGATCACCTAGGCAGAACAGGCTCTCATTTGCTGAAAAAACCCCTCTGCATAAAGTCCACTATCCATGACATGTTTTTATAAGGGAATTAAGCTATTGTTGCATGACTCTCAATGTTAATAGCTCAAAGAGGAAGAACTAAGTCCTGATGTTAGGCCCTGTCAATAATCAACAATCAATTAAGTATTTGCGATAACAGGAACTGAAACTGATATCCCAGATAATCTAAGCATTTCAACTCACTGTCACTCCTGCTCCCTGGCAATTAGGTCACTGCTCTTTGAACTAGTTAATTTTTGGTATAACCACTATAACACAAGAGCCTGACCTTATAGTAGCTTATGCCTGGACATGTATGAGGTAAAAATTGGTTGTATCCTCATTGGCACTTTAGTAGGTTAAGTACAAGGGGACCTGAGTGGAAATGCAATTTGTGATGTTAGACAAAACAGA
>NW_010573543.1:0-725 GCF_000687285.1 Phaethon lepturus
TCTTGCAGAAGTGTTTCTAAGTGTGTTGCCTATTTTAACTGGTATAAATAGAAGTCCTTACTGCATTTCCTCTTAACCTGGCTTGAGTTGTGCCTCATTTAGACTAATTAGACAACAGCTAGCCTTTCCTTACTAAGGACATGGCAATCCATAGACCAGGTCACTAGGGCAATAAAACAAGCAGCCAGTTAACCTGACACTGTTCAGGGCATGCAAGGAGAAATACAGCAAGCCACAAGTTCTGCTACATTGGCTAGGTAAAAAGCTGCACCCTAAACATCAGAAGAAACAAATAGCTTCCAGTAACCACTGGTAAGCAAGAAGGCTGGAATCCAGTAAGATATTGCAGCATATGCTTCAAGTCCAAAGATCCCAAAGAACACACCAAGGTACCCACATCATTTATCCTCCTTCTCATTCATGCTTTCTGGCAAAGTAATGTCAGTAGAAATATCAACACATCATGGTGTGTTACTCATGAGATCCTCTTTAAGAAGCAGGACTGACTAACTAACAAACTAGAGTTTGGAAGGGAAGGAATGCAGCCCAGTACACCCTCTGCCAGTGATAGTGGATCAGAGATGGTATCTAATTTGTTGAGAAAAGGGTTCAGAAAACATGTTATATAAAGACCACATTAGTTTCTTATACTGCTTAATTTTAAGGTTTTTAAGGCACATTCAGCTTGAGATAACTTCAACAGTAGGGATTAAACTTTTTTTTTT
>NW_010573544.1:0-728 GCF_000687285.1 Phaethon lepturus
CTTGGCCAGCAGCGGGTCTGTCTTGGAGCCAACTTGTATTTGCTCTATTGGATATAGGGGAAGCTTCTGACATCTTCTCACACAAGCCATCCCTGTAGCTCCCCTGCTACTAAAACTTTGCCACACAAACCCAATGCATATAAAAGTGTAGAAGAAATTATGTAAATTTTTTTTTTTTTTCATAGCAAGTGGCTGCAGAGTTTTTCTAATCCATAAGGAGAAACTGAAATGAGTAAGCAGTGGTTTGGGACACCTGTAGGCCAGTCTACCAAGTCTAAATTTGCACAAGGTATACACACTCTTTTGCAGACCAGCTCCTTTTACTTAAACACAGGAACACTTTCAACTAGCTAACAAGAAGTTTATGAAGCAGAAGTGCTCTTTTTGGAAACAGGTGGAGCTGCCCAGGCATTAGATCAAAGGTGATTCTAAAAACGGCATCACCAAACTGGGCAAGGAGCCTCCCAGTTGCCCATGGGTATTATTTTGCCACAGCTCCTTTCAACTTGTCTTTGAGTTGGTTGGCTTAGCTACACAAAACCACTGTGGTTTTGGTGGTCGTTTCAAGTCATACAAAAGATTTTTTTTAAAACACGCTTATAGAAAAAAGCAATAGGATGTGCTTAACAAGGGTGGGACCACAAAGGCTGTCTAGAAATCACTCCAAAAAGCTAGAGGATGAGGTTTCATGGTGCAGATCTGTTCTAGGGTGGTTTTGAGGATTCCCA
>NW_010573545.1:0-725 GCF_000687285.1 Phaethon lepturus
TGTAACAGTCATCTGATAAAAAAGTATGGTAGCCTACCTTTCTTATCAAATAAAACACCTAAGGAAACATGAAAACTGAATAGGCAAAAAACTGTTTTGAAGACAGTTTTGGGACATTAGGTATACCCACCAAATAACCAAAACATGTCAGAACTAGAATTTTTAATGTTACAACCAGTGTAATAGGTCAACACTGTGACTTTCATAATACTGTGGGATGCACATCTTTCTACAGTTCCTCCATTACACTTCTGTCAAGCTATGCCAGCTACCAGAAAGCAAGCTGAAGTAAGCCTTTTATGTTGACTCTAATTCATGTATGTAAAATGCTACATTAGAAACCAAGCGCTACATCCATGGAGGTTTATTCAGCTCAAATACTTGAACTTTTGGAAATGCAATATTCTCAAAAACTGAAATCTTTCTTTTTGTCCATTTAATCTCTGCACTGGGTAAGGAGAAGGTAAAGTCCCACAGAAGGACCGTATCCCACCACATAAACAGGCATTGTACCAGATTGCTTGCAGAAGACAAGAAAATCTTGTTTCACCATTACTGACAGCCTTCAAGAGCTTTTGAGGCATTCATAGTCGTTATGACATTCAGAAGAAAAAAACAGATGCTGCATTAATCAATAAGGCAGAAGATCAACATACCTTCATAAAGAGAGGAAACATACCTTCTTTTGTAATGTGCTCTGAGATCTGCTGATGAAAGATAGCTAT
>NW_010573546.1:0-726 GCF_000687285.1 Phaethon lepturus
TGTTTAAACTTGATTGGTTTTGAAATGATGGTTTGGAAACTGTCTTTATAATTTTCTGGGAATATTCTCTGACAGCTATTACAGGGATAAAAGATGCAGGAAGAGTATGTAGATTCAAAAGATGTACTTCAGTGTGTAGTGCTCCTCTGTTTTTAGGGTACAGCCTCATGATGTGACAGCAACCCCTCTTTAATCCCTTACTGGTGGCCACCACCACCAGTGCAAATTACTACTGACCACGACAGCTGCTGCTGGGAGGCGACTTCCCACCTGGGAGAAAATGGGTTGAGAATGGCCAACTTCATGAACATAGCCTACTCAACAGCACTGTAGTAGTAGCTGTTTTACAAACCATAGAGGAAAATTTGAGTTAAAGACTCAAAGCCCTTGTCCCACTCCTGGATGGGTTTCCTGCCTTCTCCCAGAGGTAGATAAACTGTTCATGCCCTTTTGAAGATCCTCACAGACCAGAACTACATCAGCAATGCCCTTTGGCAAAGCATTGCTGTGTCTCGTGCCAATCTTACAAAAAGGTTTGTGGCTAGGCTTTCAAAGTTGTGATAAACCATTAATTATTCACAGCGGTCTTCATAAATGTTGCACAGCATGTTTGCAGTAAATCTCAGCCTCCAGACTGTTTACCATTTCCTTGCTGGTGAAAAGTGATGGAAAGTGCAAGGGGTTCCTAGTGGATCTGCAACAGGCCAAAGTGGGCAGTGACAATGA
>NW_010573547.1:0-724 GCF_000687285.1 Phaethon lepturus
CCCCGGGCCATGGGCAAATGCTTGAATGCCCTTTCTCCACATTTCCAATATTGCCCAGGTAGTTGTGTCGATAGGGCAGTGTAACCTGCACGTAAATCTTAATCATCTAAGCTATTTCCTGTCACAGGCTTGGTCCGTGCTGCATCTGGTGGTTTAAGGTAAGCCGGTGAGGCTTGGACCCAGACGAGGTGACTCAAACCGATCAGGATCCCATAGGACACCAACATTCTCTAACTGCCTTTACTTTGATTACGGCTGCCTACAGAGCACCGAGTTAATTAATCTGCCAGGAACCCACCATTTGCTCTGTCTGGCAGCCGCAATCATGGCTACTTTGGCCAGGCAGGTCATACATATACTTGTGGGAATATATATTCGCACATCTTCATGGGAAACATCATCAGAACCCTTCACAGACATTGGAGATGACTGATGATCAAGCACAGCGCCGATCTGAAGACGAAACCAGTCCTTGTCCCTCTCTGAAATGTTACAGTGCCAGAAACTTGTGGACGACGTTAGAGAAACCGTAAAGCAAACCTCACACCAACACTGGTGAAATTCTTGCCTACAACTTGGTCCGTACCCTTAGGAACATTGTGGGGCACAGTGTGCTCTCAACTGGAAGAGCTGGACTCCTTAATCAGCAGCTACGACCAAGCTGTTGCGTACCAGAACTATCGCTGTCAAAGACAACACTGGCCGGATTGTCAGCATCGCAACA
>NW_010573548.1:0-725 GCF_000687285.1 Phaethon lepturus
TTAGATGAAACGGCTGTGATCATTGGGAGAGCTGTGAACTACTGACAGAACATATCTGAGGTTAATATCTCTAAAAACCAGAAAGTGCACAGAAATTGTTATTTTCTTTTTTTCCTGTTTATTTGTGTAGAATCTCTGAGAAAAAACATGAATAAGGAATTTGTGCTGATGCCTTCTTGGCTTCTTCTTCACTGCATCTTTGTGTTTCCAGCTATCAGTGGATGAGAAGTAACGCTGGAGAGCAGGGCACTGTCCCAGAGCTCTCTGAATCCCAGAGAAGATGCCACAGGTCAAGTGTAAAGGAATCCGGTCACCAAGTTCCCCTATTATATCACCAGCACAATGACAGCAACAGCCTTTTGTTCAGTTAATTAATGCTCTCAATGGAATTTGGAGCAGAGGAAGGGTTTCTTCATGTCTATGCAAGAACAGGCAGATTTTGGCCCTCTGTTTGCAACATGACCAGGCAACTAGAGGAAATCCTGGAGTCTCTCACAGTGGCACCAGCCTTTGTAAATGTGGGTGTCCCTGTAGGGCTGGCAGATACAACAGAGGACCTACAGAAGACCCATGTCCTCCTGAGATATCCCACCAGACATCTCAACCTCCTGAGACAGCAGTAGGGTTTAGCACAACTGTGTTGTACTCCCTTTGCAGAGTCAGAGAGAGTGCACTCCAGCCTCAGCACCTGCCTATGTTCATGTATTTTCAGTGTGACTAGTCTA
>NW_010573549.1:0-726 GCF_000687285.1 Phaethon lepturus
CCATTGAATGGCAGCACAGCCTCCTGGTGTAGCAGCCATTCAGTATGGAGCAACCTTTAGTAGAGTTGGCAACAGAAGGGACTTTTGCACAAGAGCAGGTGTGCTTTCAAAGTGTTCCTGTAACCTTGCAGGCAGAAGGTAAAAAGAGAAAGGAAACTGAATGCAACTCTGTGCTAGGTTGTAACTTTCCTTTAGAGTTTTAAATGTGAGTTCTGTGTCCATATCCAAAGTGAAAATAGATATGGTCCATTTAGATTGTAATGTAAACAGAGCACCACTGCCAACTGTGAAGATGACATGGTAAAGAAGACATAGCTAAAAGGTTAGCTCTGTGAAAACCATCGCTTGTGGGAAAATTGGCTGTTCAGCCTGAGTATATTGCAGTGACCATTATTCCATGGTTGAGCTGATTAAGGCAGCTATACTGCTATACTTTAAAAGTTTTATTTTACCCATGAGGAAAAGTAATATGAAAAAGTTTAATGTAAACCTGAATTTAGCATGGCATCTGTGGTGGCTGCTCCTGGAGTAACTGTTAAGAACAAATGGTATTAAGCATTCCTGGTCAAAACAATGATTTATCACAAACCAAATGTTCAAAGTCAGTTTGAAATCCAAAGATTTATCGTTAGGATCTGTCTTTTACCCCACCAACAAACAATACAAAATAGGAATGACAGAGTTTTGTGGGTTGGGTTTTATTTTAGTATGATTAAGAATGAACTT
>NW_010573550.1:0-728 GCF_000687285.1 Phaethon lepturus
CCTCTACAACATCAACATAAATCAGTCACAAATGAAAAAGATGGTCTCACCTCAAAATCAACTCTTAACAGCCTCTCAAATGAAAAAACAAACCTCTTCCTTTTCCCAGCATTTGTATATTTACTATCACACCATCTTTCTTAAAAAGAACACTTGTCAGCCATGTGAAAATCAATGTCTGCCCTACCTCGATGCATCTGTCACAGAGCACCCTCCAAAAGGGCAAGTTCCAGAATCCGCTTATGAGGAAGACACCCCCAGGCATCCACCTTGCAAAAGTAAGAGACTGAGCTCAACTGCTCATTCAGGCACCCGTCCGATAGGCAGGGCTCCCTGAGGCTCCTTACAGCCCAAGTCTGACTAGCTGCAAGGAGAAAAGGAGCACGAGTGTAGACATGGACATGTCCTCGGGTCAGGGGCTCACTTACAGGAGTTTGATTTTGCCTGAGGAAACACAAAATTCATTCTGGAGGAGCAAAACATCCACATCCTCCAGTAAACATCTTCCGTTTCTTTTGTTAAAGAATTCCCTAACCCAAAAGAGCTCCCCAAAGATAATTACAACTGCCTCCCCCAACAACCCCAAGTTAAACCATCATTTATCTTGCCTGTCTTGTACACAGGGCTCTGCAATGAAAGCACAGTTTCATTTCTAACCCAGACCTCTACGCTTTGGGTACAAAAAGACAACAAGGACAGAAGAGTTTAAGATACAAAATAGCCACACT
>NW_010573551.1:0-725 GCF_000687285.1 Phaethon lepturus
TCATAGTCTCAGATAAACTGTGATAGTGATGAATAGGTCAGCACAGAACAGGCAACAAGGAACATCTTCATACTTGGCAAGATGCATGATTGTTCTGACCTAATGTTAACCCACAAAGGTGTAGATACCCAGGATATTATTTATTTGGGCTGCCTTTACAGTTATCAAAAAACATTCACTTGACTGCTAGGAATGATTTTTAATATGACTGGGACGAAGACTCCCTTGAGTGTTCTCTCACTATTAAATGCAGTTATGGTAGAAGAGACACTTAAAGAAAACTTCTAGATGGCTTCTAGATCTAGCTAAACCCAGATTAAATGAATCCTCTCATAAATGAGTGCATGAACATCTCAACACATGGACCTTGCACTGGAAGCACTTTCAACTCACATTTGAATGTTATCAATAAAATTATGCTGCCTAACATTTTCTGATGGCCCATGAATTGCTTTAGGTATACTGATAAGAGAACATATTGGAAAGAGTAAGTAATTTTTAAGCTGGCAAAAAGCATGTTGATACTATTCCAACTCCAATTTGCTGGCCTTTCACAGGTAGTTTTTCTACTTAGCTTGACAGTGCTTATTGAACAGTGTGTCACTGAACTTTCTGATAACGATTTTATCAACTTTTAAAACACTGAATATTTTCTGGCTGGAATAGCCACTATTAGGTGCAAATACCCCAACACTGGCTTTTACATCTCTTCTTGCATTTTTTTA
>NW_010573552.1:0-726 GCF_000687285.1 Phaethon lepturus
TCTGATGAAGGTATCTTTGTATCAGCAGCAAGAGTATAACTTTAAAAAAAAGTTATGAAAACAGTGAAATAAGAGCAGAGAATCTGTCTTACTCCAAATATAATAAACAGCCCATTAAAACTTAAAAACAACAGACTATCCTCAGACTACAGTAAAGTTAGATCTTAACAACCCAAGGAAAAATATAGAGGGTGTTGAAAAGTATCCTGTGAAAGGGGCCTTATCTGCTGCCTGTCCTAGGCTGCAGTGACTGAGTCTGGAACTGAATATATTCTCTCTGCCAAGACTTTACAGTAAATTAAAATGGAATAACAGAATATATTTGTCAGTATCGGAACACTCAAGTTGTTAAGCACTTGGACAATCAGTATATTGTGTGAATTTTCCAACTGGTATGGAATTTGACTGCCATTACATTGAGTGGTTTAAGAGTTGGTTTCTGGATTTAGTCCAGTTAAGGCTACTGCTGCTGTAAATCATTTGAGTGTTATGAAAGAATCTCTGCTAGGCCAACTATACTAACAATGCAAAATCAAGTACTTCAATCATGAAAGGTTTTCCTCAGCTGAAGAGGAGCAGCAGTGATATGAACTGCTGAAGTGGCCCTGACAAACCTGGTACTGAGTTGTCTTCATATTCCCATTAACCATGGGACCTCCAATAGCTCCATTCTCCCATGCATGTTTCCAGTATTTAGATGTCGTGGTTTAGCCCCAGCCAGCAACT
>NW_010573553.1:0-727 GCF_000687285.1 Phaethon lepturus
TTGTACACTGCAGAGCTGTGAGAGGGGGCTCTGAAGTCCCACAGCACTTGGATATAATTCAGAACCTGGTTAAAGCCTGCTGTAGCCAGAGCCCACCACAGGGACCAGTAGAGAAGTTTCCTAGAGCTGTAGCAGTCCCTCAGGTCCTTGCTCAGCTGCAGCAGTACTCTGAGCACCTGATTCTGGGGCTTGGCATCATCAGGCTGCTGTTCAGGGGGTGGTCCCCTGCCAGCAGATAGGGAGCCCTTGTCCTCTTGGCAGCTCGATGGCCTGTTGGAGCTGGCCGTAGCCACAACTTTATCCGGTCCTGGGAGAGCTGCTGAGACCTCTTTCCTGTGGAAGAACATACTCTTCTGAGGCATTGGGAGAAAAAAGGAACACACAAATGCCAGGGCCAGGGAAGCCAAAGTAATGGCGTTAAGGTGGAAGTAGGATACATCTGCTAAGGAAACCAGCAGCTGTCCCAGCACGGCGGCCACAGTGGCTGCAACAAGAGTGATACTTCTGCAATAGCTCGTCACTCTCTGATAGTGATCGGTGCTGACGACACTGTAGATGTAGGCGTAATAGGCGACCTCGGTGGCTGTCACCATCCCGTAGAAGAATTCCACCACCTGCATGGCCACCACTCCGTGTGCGAAGAGGAGCAAGAGCCACGTGACGATGAAGCTGACACCCTGGAGGAGGAGGACGGGCTTGTAGCGCACGTAGTCTGTAATCAGGAAGA
>NW_010573554.1:0-730 GCF_000687285.1 Phaethon lepturus
AAAAAAAAAAATGTTTATAGTGATATGTTTTGAATAAACTAGTTCAGAGATTTCTCTTCCATGATGTGATGTCCAGTGGCATGGATTACACAAGAGTGTAAATATATCTTAGGGTCACCAAAGTGTTATCTCGCTGTAAAATGTTCAATAATCCAGAGCCACTTCAATGGATTATACCAGACTTGCTTGTAAAATTTGCTTACAAGCAGCTCAGCCCTTCCCAAAGCACTTCTCTAGGTATTTACCTACAGCAGCCTTCTGGCTGCCCTTCGGCTGGTATTATCAAGAGGACAAGTTTGACACTCAAGAGGTGCAGCAAAGAAATAGGCAGGTATTTAAATAGACATATGACCCAGCAAACAGTAGTGGTTTTAAAATTAGTAGCATTTTAATCTTGTTCCCCACCAAAATAGGATTTTCTTACTCATGGCTCAAGAATTTAATGTGTGGAACTGGAGTTAGTACTGAGGGCACTGGAAATTCATATGATTCAGTGTATTTATTGTTTTAATTGTTGATACTTCCTTTGCTTCGAGGGATTTGGTCTTTGAGATTACTATGATGGTCACTGCCACATCTGTCTTGGATTCCTTATTCCTCAAGAACAGCCCTAAGCAGAGAGCATTACAGAAGTCTCTCATTAGGAAGGAGTAGTCACAGTCTTTTATGTAGCTATAGATGGTAAAAGGCACTGCAGTTTAGCACTGCTGCCTGAAAGTCCACCAGCACT
>NW_010573555.1:0-726 GCF_000687285.1 Phaethon lepturus
AAAAAAAAAAAAGTTAAAAACTTCTCTCTCATTCCTCTAGTTTACCTGTTGCAGTAACAGGAGTATTTGGCAGTGAGATAATCTGAAATGTGACAGTGGATGTCCTTATCATGCATATTGCTTTTTCCCCCCACTCTACTGGTAGAATTCAGTCGGACTAAAGTTTCCTGAGCAGTTCCAGGTGTTTCAAGCCATTGGTACTATTGAAAGAAGTAGTTCTGCCATCCCCCCTCCAACTAGCTATGTGTTTCTGCATCATCATCTTCAGCCACTGTGGATGGTGCTGCATCTGAGCAAAGAACCAGGGCTAGGAATTGACCCTGGATAAAATCAGTGTCTTGTCTTTTCTCCCAGTGTCAGGAAGAGCTTTGTGCAGGTTTGGAAATAAATGGAAGATTAAAGGATAGGACCGCTGCTTTTGGTCACAATGCTAACTTAGTGTTGGTGGAAGCAGGGACCCAGTTGTGTAATGCTTGTTTTGACTGCTTTGTAAACCTTCCTTTGTCAGTATTTGGCGTCTTTTAGTAACTTTGCTAAGGGTGAAGTTTAAATATAATTTTTCCAGTTAGGAAGTATAATTTAGGGAGCAAATGGTGCTATAACAAGAAAGTGCATTTTGATCTTCCTTTGTTTTTCTTAAGACATCATCTGGAAACCACGGACATTTGTCAGTCTTTTAATGATTTTAGAGTGTGGTGGGGAGTCTGGACCTGCTTCCTGTGAAAT
>NW_010573556.1:0-689 GCF_000687285.1 Phaethon lepturus
CTTAAGCGTTAGTTCTTTTCCAAACAGTTTCAGTCCCTTTGGCGTGTGTGGCCACTGTGCAGTTCTAGGTGTACGGTGCCTGGTCTGTCATGCTCTTAACGCCCAGAGAAGGGTGACAGCCATTGGATGTGCATCTCGGAGACACAGAGCTGAAAACTAAGCTCTAAGCTATAAACCTGACCAGAAATGACTGGCTTTTAAATGCAATGGGCAATCAGGAGGCTGGCTCCATTTACACCAGCCGGGTAGCTGGATTACGTTGTGGTAGATGACGTGTTTTTTCCAATTGTAGATACATAACAAGTATGTTTGATTTGTACTTCGTGAAACTGTGCTTATGCTACCTTGATTCATTCGCTGTAACCATGCTGCATTTTGAGCTCAGGCCCACGTCAATGCTCAGATCTGCTTCGGCCATACGCCGACATGCAGCCCTTGGGAAACAGGCCCCCACAAACCCTCGGAGTGAGCTCAAGGACATAGTGCAATGGCTGAGAGCATGAGGCCCAGACCATTTTTCTCCCTCATGTTCCCACATGCCCTTGAGGTGACATCCTGTGTCTGCAGAAGTTTCCCTAACAGGGCATTGGCCACCATGAAGATAGATGGGGTCCCTATTTCCCTTCATTTCTGGCTGACGCTAGAATCTGTAGGTAGCCACACAGAATCACTAAGGTTGGAAAGGACCT
>NW_010573557.1:0-722 GCF_000687285.1 Phaethon lepturus
ACTTGATGATCTTGAAGGTCTTTTCCAATGTAATCATTCTGTGATTCTGTGATCATCATCAGCTTTATACCAAAAATGCTATTTTAAGACCAAACTTCTTCAAAGCAGCTCTTCTGTCTGTCTTATACATACAGTACAATGCTAAACAATACTGAGAATGGAAATTGTAAGTGAAACATATTGTTTCCTCCTGAAAATAAATATTTCTTTTTAAAAAATGAAATCTAATTATCTTTCCTCCTTACAGTGGAAACATTGTACTGAACAGAAAAGGAGAAGAGAATACAAGACCTTATTTTATTCCCTTATACCTATGCAAATTTCCATTAGTGTCAATGGAAGAATTGCAAGTTTAAAGAATACAAAATAAGTCTTATAATGAAAAATTTAAAAATAATATTTGAGCTAAAATACTCTAGAAAGAGAAAATCTTCCTGGCAGCCTTTCAAAAGTCCAGGCAGTTATACCACTCCTGGTATGTTTCAGTTGCTTAACATGCCTTTTTACCATGCTTAACTGACTGTAATGTTCACAGGAAACTGGCAGAAACTCCACTAGATTGACCTTCACATCTGCAGGGCAGAAAGAACATCAACACTGTCAGTGCAAGTGCTGCTTTCTTTGCCAGTTTGATGTGAAGGTTAGGAATACCACATCTGCTTAGGAGGCCAGAGGTAACATTGACAGGGTAACATTGAGAGGGCTTTAAACTAGATTTGGAG
>NW_010573558.1:0-730 GCF_000687285.1 Phaethon lepturus
GTGGGGAAGAGACCAAGGGGTGTGGGGCGGGGACAGAGTCTTCCTGGCAGTGCCTGGCAGGAGGGTGAGAGACAGTGGCATCAGCTGCAACTAGGGCGGTTCAGGCTGGAGATAAGGGCCTGGGAGAGGAAATCACTCTGAGGATCTGTAAGCAGTGAAGTGGGCTGCCCAAAAAGGCTGTGGGATCCCCGGAGACCCTGGAGGTCCTCAAGACCTGAGTGAGCACAACCCAGAGCACAACGGTCACAAGCCTGTGAAGGGATGCCCTGTGAAGTCCAGGAAGAGAAAGCACTGCCAGAAGGAGATGTATGGTAAGTTTCCACATGTGCGACACCTGCTAGATGTGGCAATGTCAAAAAACCACGTTTTTCATTTGGTTGAATGGCTTTCGAGAGAATCTTTCAAATTTGGCGGGGAGGGGAGGTGTGCTGAGGTTGACTATTTGCTTGTTCTGTTTTGCTTTCGAAATAAATTTCTGCAGCCAAAAAAATATGTTTGGCCAACTCCCTAGATCTGACAGAGGAAAAGTGGTAGAAGCCACAAAGGCGATTGAGGTTGAATGCTGCCATCATCTGGTAGTTGACTGGGGTTATCTTGATCTTTCCCACCAAAGAGAGAAGTGAGGTGGGAGGGCAATGGGGTCCGGACACTAAAAAAAAACCCCCGTGGGAAATAAAGGGGGAGAAGAACCCTTCAAATAGAAGTCCTCGCTTTGTGTCAGACTGCTGCA
>NW_010573559.1:0-730 GCF_000687285.1 Phaethon lepturus
CTGAACTGTAACTGACACAAGAGTATTGAGGACAGGCATGAACTGGGAGGGACAAATAGACTATAGCCCTAACACTTTTCTTTTTTTTCACCAGGAAAAATGAATTCATATTGGAACACAACGGAGATGGGCTGCGAGGGTGATCAGGAAATGGAAAGCTTATCTTGCAAGATGAGACTAAGAAAGTGTGACATGTTTGGCTTAATGAAACAAAAACTGAGAGAGGATATGATTTCTCTTTCATATTCCTCAGTGTGTTAGGGAAAGGCAGAGAAGGCATCAGGGAGGGAGAAGAGCTATTTAAGCTGAAGGACATTGTTAGAACAAATACAAACGAGTGTAAACTAGCCCTGGATAAATTTGGGCTGGAAGACGGAGAATTCAAGACGGTACCAAGCATTCAAGAAGTGTGGAGGGGATGGGAGATTTTGAAGAGGGGGTCTTACCGGCAGAATTGGCATGATACAGTTGCTTTAAATAGCAAAAGATTACACACGGCGACTTAGATTGTACGTTCCGGTCCTATGCCCATCTTTTTGCCTAACTAGATCCGTAAAATCCCCATGCTTAGTTGTTGCACAGTACTGTGAAAACTTGTAGATGGAATGTAAGAGGAGCTTTTTAAAATTATTTTGTTCGTTTCAATTCCAGTACATGTTTAATTCTTAGGCAGGTTTCTCAGTCTGTTTTCAGATAAAGTGCCTTCTTCAGTGTTGTTGACAATAGTATC
>NW_010573560.1:0-731 GCF_000687285.1 Phaethon lepturus
GTTTTAACACAAGACCTAACTGGCAGTCACAGGAGTTGTCATTTGAACATTTCTCACATTTTCCTTTTTATCTGGGATATCAGCCATGAGACAGTGCTACTGCATGCTATTCACACCTCGGTAACAGTCCCCATGGCCACAACGTAGAGTTTGGCAGATGTAACCATTAAGCTTAGCTTTGTGATATGAAGGTGGGATATAAGGCGGTGTGGAAACGCAGTACACGCACTTGCAGCGTTTCAAAAATGATCCCTGCAGTGCACTGGTCCAGATTTTGTCGACTGGGGCTAGACTCAGATTTTCCAAGATGCCTTGCAGCTGCCTGCGATCGACTGTGGAGGCAGGTACGTTCTTAAATGCCTCCGGCCGCCTGGACCCAGCTGCTGGGAACAAGCGTAAACACAGAGGTGGTGGGAGTTGCTAACTGCTGCCTGCCTTTTCTACCTAAATGCTCGCTTTTGCAGGATGTTTCAAAGGGGCTAAAATCCTCCAGGTTCAGCCTCAGGAACTTGTGGGGTTGAAGCGTGCCATGCTGTGCTAAATGCTATGGGCTCCCTCTGCAAGTACTTAAATGGCGTGATCATAATGGCCTCTTGAAAACATTGCACAGTCTGCAAATAAAGATTTCTCTTGAAAAATGTAATCTTTTAGATATAAACATTGCACTTACTGGCATGACTTCAATAAGGTCCTGTGACTTTCAGATTCCTCACCCCCCCCCGGGGGGGGGG
>NW_010573561.1:0-731 GCF_000687285.1 Phaethon lepturus
TTCACCCTCTTGCTTCCTAAGCACAGTTCTATAAATCCTTTCCTAGGAAAACCTCTTCACAGGAGAAGCCATGTGAAGAAGCTGAGCCACTACTCTGTCAGTGGCTTTCCTTGCATGCTCTTCTCAGGGATCCTTTTTGTGCTATGGAGGCCCTGGAAACAACCCAGTAGAGGTTGTAAGCATGAAAATGAAAGGGTAACATTTTGCCTAACACACAAGAGTATTTATGAAAAGTAACTTTGAACCACACAATCCACTTGAAAATTTCCATCTAGTTAAAGCTAGGTCAGTGATAAATTAAAGTCAACCGTATAAACAGGCAACTGGTTCCAAAAGACCATCCAAAGATGCATTGGTTTGGGGTTTACTTTTTGACTGATAAGGGAGGGCTTTGTTCCATGTAAAAATTCATAAATCATTGTTCATACTCTGGAGCAGGTTTCTCCATGCTCCTAAATTACAGTGTTGCTGCACTATTTAAAATTTTATTTTTTAATTTGAAAATAGGCTGTCTCTCCAGAAAGTGGTAGTACCTGAAGAAATATGTAGTCATCCTGCACAGTCAGGGAATCCCGATCAGTATCACCAGCAAACTGGACTGTCATTGTCTTATCAGAGCAATTTTGAATCTGGCAAGTGATGTAGCGATAACCTGAGGGAAGAGAGACAGAAACGTATGAGATGGCTATCAAGGGAAAAAGAAGCAAGCAGCATAAAATGTTATTCATGTA
>NW_010573562.1:0-732 GCF_000687285.1 Phaethon lepturus
TTTTTTTTTTTTTAATTGCAGAGCTATTTGGGGATGATGAAGAGAAACACTCTGACAGGGCAATTCATCTTATATGCCTGTATGTTTAACTTGCCCATGTCATCTTTCATTTCAGCTCTAAGTGTCAAGCAACCATTATGTAGAAGTCATAAAAAGGTCCTAGAAGGCATAACACTGCCTATTGTTAGTCTTGCTTTTATTATTTGTGCTGAAAATGCTTAAAAATACATTATGCTCCAAAAATACCTGCAAGTTCTGGCTTGTGACTTCCATGGCATTTACCGTTTCCAGCAAGGGTGCCACTTTCTCCCAAAACTGCCACAACAAAACCGAATGCCTTTACATCACAGTCAAGTCAATCAGGGATCTGAGAGTGAGCAAAAATAAAGTAGCAGCCAAATAACACGTTACTTCTTGCTTTGGCTAGTCTGACCAGAAAGCTAGAACAGGCAGCGAGGGATAAGCCTAAAGGCTCTAGGTCTGGTTGAAACAATGATGATCTTGTTTTGCTTTGCCGTGGCCCCATAACTGCATGGCAAACAAACAACAATGTAAGTACAGCCAATTCATTTGCTGTCTAGTTTTGATTTATGAAGGCAATAACTGAGTGAACAAGGGGATTCAAACCTTTCGGTTGTTTTTTAATTTTAGTTCTTTCAGTTCTATTTTACATTTAATTTGAAATAGTTTTGAGGGGGAAAAGCAGAGCAGGGTCCCCCTTACTTCTTCATA
>NW_010573563.1:0-730 GCF_000687285.1 Phaethon lepturus
AAAAAAAAAAGGCCTGATAATTTCAAGCAATAACAACCGTTAGGATTTCACCCAGTATGATTTAGCCTTTATTGAAGCTTAAGAGGGTGATGCTACGGTACAGAAGTGTTGAAAAATGGCTTATATTAAAAGGTACAGAAAACTGCAAATAACAAGCGTCAGTGCTGAACAGATTCTGGTTGCTGAGGTGTTCGTGTGCTGCTTGGCGGACCCTGACTAGGGCAGAACTGATGGATCCTCACATGGGAACCTTGTTTTTGTGATCTCACACGTACCAATCATTTAGAGCGTTACGTAGGAGAACCAAGAGTACAATGAGGCTTGCTTTAATCGCAATCTGATGTAAAGCCTTTAAAATCAGGGAGCAGTCTAGAAAAGGGAACCAGAGGAGAGAGTGGCATCTGTGCTGTGGCTTTCAAAGGAAGCTCACCCTGGTACGAGCATGCAGTGGTAAAAGAAAAAGAGTGGGTTTTATACCCCAACCTTTAACCTTGAGAGGCAGAGTTCAGTTCCACCCTGGTCAGGATCACTAACAGTCTGCCAAATCCAGTCCTCTTTAAGCATCACTGTGAGCTCATCTTTGCACCTCCTGGGTGCTTCTCCATTGCAGAGAGTCGCCCTTGAAGACCTTGTCCGGGTGTGAGATTTAAAAAACAGAACCATGAGGAGAACAGATGCACGCTCAAGCTGGTCTACGCTGATGATTAAGAAAAAGTTATTCCTTTCAATA
>NW_010573564.1:0-732 GCF_000687285.1 Phaethon lepturus
ATTTGTGACTGATCTCTCCCTGTCCTTATTTTGATCCATGAGCCTTTAGCTATGTTTTCTCTCCCCTGTCCAGAGGAGGACGAGGAGTGATAAAGCAGCTTTGGCGGGCACCTGGCATCCCGCCAGGGTCAACCCCCCCCCTAACTTTTAGGTACTTTAGTTCCTTTTACTTATCTGGCCTAATGAATTTGCGGGTGTTCTTTAGGGAGACAGAGAAGTAGGATGTTCACAGGGATCATTGGGAACTCAGTATTCCCACAGGCCAGACCAGTTACCGGAGGAAACATCTCTCCTCACTAATACAGACATATACTCCCTTACTTCAGGTGTACTCTTCTGCCCTTCCACACACTTTGCATTATTCCATCCAATTTTACGCTGCTTCTCAAGGACGCATGTGATCCACTCTTCCAGTCACGCAGCTGAAAGGCAGATCTGTAACTCCAGACGTGGATGATAAACCGGTGGGCTGCTAATTTCATGACGCAAAATCTCACACCCTTTTTTTTTGTCAGGAGCTCTGCAGTGGTAGTACATCTGGTTTTGGCAAGAAGTGGTCTGGCACTGCTCTGCATAATCTGGCCAGACTTCCACAGCTCTGTAGCACAGCAATTTGTCATGAGCAAGTCCATTGTGATTCGTCTTCTCATGGAAATTTGCAAAATTATATGTTAACTAGTCCCTCCCCCACAGCTGATCTTTGGATGTGATACCATGCATCATCTCTGTGTA
>NW_010573565.1:0-733 GCF_000687285.1 Phaethon lepturus
CCCATGACCCCTTCAAATCCAGACACCTGTTGTAGCTCAGAAAACAGGTGGCTAAAACTGCAAGTGATCATTAATTCAACACTGAATTGCTGTGATTTTCATATAGTCAGGAATTACACAAAAATTACAGTGTGGTTACCTACTAGTTACCATACACAGGAGTTACTGTATAATTTAAATCACAGAACAAAACCTATAATCCTATTTTCTTTTGATTGCTAAAATTATAATAATTTCTCATTATATTCTATCTGTTTTGAGTCTATGCCAAGATTTCCCATAGAGCCACTGCCAGGAGTGAACCTGCAATAGGGAAAATCAGTTCCTGAGTGGGAAAACGTAAAGGTGTTAGGTTTTGCCTCCCAGTCTATAACATCCTTCCAAAGGTGTTTTGCTGTAACCTCAACACTTCTATGTGCAGAACAAGCAACGGGCCTTTCCTTGGCCTTCCAAAATTCAGATTATCTAAAGAAAAAAGTGCAAATTTTCATTGTAAGAGAATAGTTGGTCTGCCAGATCCACGTGGCAGATTCAAATGATTATTGCTAAAATATTTGTTATAGTATCTATCTGGGTCTCTGTGACACAACTGAAACGAAATGCAGGACTGTCAGAACAAGTGGCTCTGATAACTACCCAAAACCTATTCATACAGGGTAAGCTAGCAACCTGTATGAAACACTATGAAAGAAAAAATGAAAAATGTGGAAGCCTGGCTGTCAGAACGAGGCCA
>NW_010573566.1:0-731 GCF_000687285.1 Phaethon lepturus
CTCATCTCATCTCATCTCATCTCATCTCTCTCGACATTTGGGGTAGGTGCACAGTGTGGGCAGCAGCACTGCCACCACTCTTTGCATCATGGGGTGACCTGCAGAATCTCAGCGCAGATAACACTGATATGACCTACCGGTTCCCCCAAAACAGTGCATTGCAAAGCCAAGGTCCTGAGGTCTCTCCCTGCATCCTGGTACAATCAGCTATGAGGACAAGGGCAGGTGACATGTTTCACCTGCAGCCTCAGGAGCTTCCTGAGGCTCTGGGGCTCTTTGGGTTCTACCTGAAGCAGGTGAACCATTGTTCTGCTGCAAAGTAGGACTGTGCCTTTAAAAACACAATTTTGTCCTTAATCCCTTTCTTCAGAAACTCTGTACAAAGCCCGAAATCACCCTCACGACCTAAAGTACTCGAGTCATCAGGAGCAAAGACAACACTGCAGAGAACTTAAGAGCAGACACATCCCTCATGCTGCTCACTTTCAAACATTGCTAGTCAAGAGGTCTTTTTGGAAACTGGCTATTTTGTATGACAATTCAGTGTTCTCTTACTTGTTCTATTGCTTCCAAGAGTCCAATTAATTTTTTGTGGTAACTCAGAATCACAGAGTCATTGGGGTTGGAAAGGACCTTTGAGATGGTCTAATCCAAAACCCCTACTCAAAGCGATGTCAACTACAGCGGCTTGCCCAGGATATTGTCCAGCTGAGTTTTGAATACCTCCAAGG